>NC_025688.1:11235673-11259608 GCF_000633955.1 Camelina sativa
TCAGTCACAAAAAGTAGTCCCAAACGCCGTGTTTTCGTGTAGTGCAATCATCATCTCCGACTCCGTGGTCGTCGAGACTCACGAAACGGATTATCATACCAACCGCCGTTTCGGGGGCTCTAGCGTTAGGGATATTTTCCTTCTTTTTGAATTTTAATCCAGCTCCAGTTCCATTATCCGGAAGTTTGTACAGCGTCATTATCGATGCTGGGAGTTCGGGGTCCCGAGTTCACGTGTTCAAGTACTCCATTGATCAGTCCGGGGCACCCGTTTTCAGTTTTGCACCTGACAACCACAAGGTGTCTAGGTTTCGAGATGGTTTGTCGACGTATGCTAATAATCTGGAAGGAGCGAAGGAGAAAGTGGAGGAACTTGTGGACTTCGCCAAGGAAATTGTTCCCCAGGATATGTGGAGCAGGACTGACATAAGGTTAATGGCGACTGCTGGGATGAGAGCCATTGCGGAAACTGATCAGGAAAGTATTCTTAATATCGCCAAACAAGTTTTTAGATCTCGTCCTGGGTTTCATTTTCGTGACGAGTGGGCTTATATTGTCAGTGGTTAGTCTTTTTTAAATCAATTCTTCATTCGATTAATAAAAAGAAATATATATACATATATTGGAATGGAAGTGCTAGCTAACTAGTTATTGGAAATATCATGATTCAGGATCTGATGAAGGTTTATATGCTTGGATAATTGCCAATCACGCACTCGGTTTGCTTGGAAATACTGGGACAACGGGGATTGTTGAACTCGGCGGGGCTTCTGCGCAGGTCTATTCTTTATAAACATGCCCATGTTTCTTTTGTCAAATTACATGCAAAATAATTGGATTTTTGGGAAGTTTTGCATGCACAAAACTATTCAAGCACAAAATATTAAAATATGTGTCAAAATTTAATCAAGATTTATAGAACAAAATTAAACAAATTTCCAATTTCTTTCCTTTTTGATAGGATAAAGAGATTTAACCTTTTTTTAATATATATTAACAATTTTTTTTCTCTATAATAGAATTAGGTTAATAGTTTAATATATTAACAAAATTTAGGATTGACACTTGTTTATATCTGATCGACATTTTAATATACAGTATATGTGTGTGTGGTCAAATCATGGCATATTTTAATCTTGTTTTCGTGAGGTTGATGAGAAAACGTGAATCAACTTATTTTTAATTTAAATGATTTCTCATAAAATTATTTAAAAATTACAATCGTATAATTGACTTTAGAAAATCAATCATTTAAAGACATCTTTTTGACATTTGATACAAAACTACATCAAACTGGTTTAAGAAAACATACAACAACCGAATGCGCGCTACATCCAAATACCATCTTTGGATGAAAAAAAGAAAGAAAGAAGGGGACTTGTTATACAATTATCAAACTTAGGACAAAGTACCTTAATTGTGGTTAAAGGTCGTTTGTGTGATGATTTTTTGTGCATTTTGTTTTAGGTGACCTTTGAGTTAAGTAATCAGCAAGTGAATTCTCTGGACTCGCATACGAAAACCTGTAACAGTTTCCCGTACAGAATCTACAGTCACAGCTTCCCCAACTATGGGAAGGTAACTTTCGAGACCAGAGCATTTATCTTTGAGTAAATGTTTTCTTTGATTAATCCTTAAAGTTTTAAAGAGTTGTTTGGAAACTTATTGTAATTGTGTCCGCA
The DNA here is from genome assembly GCF_000633955.1 of Camelina sativa. Classification (NCBI taxonomy): domain Eukaryota; kingdom Viridiplantae; phylum Streptophyta; class Magnoliopsida; order Brassicales; family Brassicaceae; genus Camelina; species Camelina sativa. The sequence goes on from NC_025688.1 coordinate 11,237,355, forward strand.
TTTAATCGATGATCTTATCTCAAAATTGTCGATAAATGACCAAGAAAAAAATAACTTATCCTTTGCTAATTAATAACTTTTGTCGCCATGCAGGATGCAGCACTAAAAAGGTTAATGGATAATCTACAATACTCAGGTTAGTTACTGACAAATCCTTGTAATGATCACTTGCTTACTAGTTATTAAAATTGCACCTTTTGATTTTAAGGCAATTGAACTCTCAAACTCTCTCATATGTTGCTTTCAATCTATACAACAGGCGGAGAGGAAGACGTTGAAGACCCTTGTACTCCTCAAGGGTACACCTACCAAAATAATCGACGTAAATATTTATCCGTATTCCTAGCTGATGAAAGCGAATATACAAGACTTGTAGCTGCTGGTAATTTCGCAAGATGCAAAATCAAAACGCTTGAACTTTTGCAGGAAGGAAGTGGTAAAAGATCATATATATATTTTGGTATAAATTGTTGATATATTGTTAATTTTATTGATCTCTTACGGGTGCAGTTTTGGTAATTTATGTACAGAGATGTGTCCATCTAATTCATGTGCTATTGGATCTACATACACACCTCCGGTTCAAGGAAGGTTTTTGGCTACATCAAATTTTGCCTACACCAGCGAAGTATAAATCCTGTGACGTCAAGGTTTATATATCTATGTTTGAACTTGTGAAAGAACGTTTGAACATTTTTTCTTTTTCTTTTGTTTCTGTTTTGAAATTTGAATCAGTTCTTTCACTTAGACGAACAAAATTGGATGTCTGACTTAAGGCAAAAGGGGGAGGCGTTTTGTCAAAAAACCTGGGAAGCACTAAAAGTGAAATACAGACGTACTCCTCACTACAGCGAAGAATATTTGCGTGGGTATTGCTTCTCATCAGCATATATAATCGCAATGCTTGAACGGCTTGGTTTTAATGACGAAAGGTAAATGTTACTAAAAAAATTCAATAACAGTAAGATGATTCAGTCAACGACTCAACGTACGTACGTTTTAGGGAAAAGAATTATAAACTATATATGTGTTCTTTTTGTTTGCGCAGTACTATAGAGTTTTCGAATGAAGTACATGGCACATCATTAGATTGGGCATCGGGCGCTTTCATCGATAGTTTCTCACAGCCTAGTATTGCCCCTGCTCCAAGCCCCGCACTCACTTCTGGTGACTCTAGAAAATTTCTTGGCTTTTGATGATGACACCGGAGGAAACCAAAGCCAAAGTTCAAAGATCAAGTCTTATGATGACTTGGTGTTTTCTTTTATTTCTGTTTTAAGCAAATAATTATACCACTTCCTCTTTTGTAGGAGAAGAGTGACTTTTTCTCTTCACAAGTTCTGTTTCCACTTTGTTATTGGATTGATGTATGTCGGAACCAAGGTTCCCTTGTTTTCTTGTTTTAGTAAATGAAAAAAACAAAAAAAAACAAAAAAGAGGTACAGTACACTAGTACCTAAACAAATAACGAAGAATATAGGTTACTGAAACCCCATAAAGATTAATTAATACTCTACAAATTTCCGGTCCAAGTATGCCTGGTTTGGTTAAATTTTAACCGATGTAATGTTTTTATTTAAGGAATTAAATAATAGAGGAGGCGGCGCAACGTTTGAGAGAGAAGTCAAAAAGCCCCCAACGTTCTGATAATTTCAAAAAACGTAAATAAATCTCAGCCGTTCATCAACACGCTCCCTTCACCCTCCGATCATATCTCTCGTCTTCTCCACAACATTTCCTTTACTCTCTCTCTCTCTCTCTCTCTCTCTCTCTCTTTCCCCCTTCAGACTCAAATTTCAAATTTCTCTCTCTCTCTCTCACTGACTCAGTGATTCTCTCATCTTCTCTCATCATCCAACAACCAAATCGAGATAATGCCGTTCATCTCCGAGACTGCTAGCGCCATCAAGCGCCGATTCGGATTCAACGACCGTCCCGCTCCGTCGGAGTCTCTCCGATCTGTGCCTTGCACGCCGGAAGCTAACACCGTCTCGAGGGAGAACCACACTCATCAGCCTTCGATTTACTCTTCCGCGGTTCGCAGCATGTCTGATTTGGACGAAGACGGTGTGATTTGCGCTGGATCTGCTCAGATATCGAGGTCTCAGAGCTTTGAGTTTAACGACGATCCCGCGTTCTGGAAAGATCACAATGTTCAGGTTCGATCTTCTCTATTGGGTAATTTGGTTGATTGATGATGATTCGAGTAGATTTGATTTCGCTTAGCTTCTGTGTAGTAAGGCACTGTGTTCTTGGTTAATTTGGTAGCTTATACGTTTCCTGCTCCTTAATGCTCTCAATTACTCTTAATGCTCGTAATAATTCTCAGATTATGTGGTTTTAACATCAAATCGAGGACTTCACTTTGACGAATTGGTTTTGAGAACAATTTAGGGTTTTACGAATCTGTTGATTCTGCAGAGAGAAAAGAGAATACTAAGTTTGTTTTCCAATTGTTTAATCGAATGTTGAAATTTAGGTTATCATAAGAACGCGTCCACTTAGTAGTTCAGAGATTTCAACACAAGGCAACAACAAATGTGTAAGGCAAGACAATGGCCAGGCAATTACTTGGATTGGGAATCCAGAGTCTCGTTTCACATTTGATCTCGTTGCTGATGAGAATGTTACCCAGGTACTGTACTATCTTTTTGTTTCGGCGGTCCTTTGTGCATTCTTTTTAGAATCTCAAGACTGTTCCTGAATCTGCTTGCTTTTTTTCATTTTACTTTACAGGAGCAGATGTTTCAAGTGGCTGGAGTGCCTATGGTGGAGAATGTTGTGGGTGGTTACAATAGCTGTATGTTTGCCTATGGCCAGGTACGGTTTATTTCGTTCTCTGACTGTGAGGTTTATCTGTATTTACTTGTTTCCAGTCTGATGGTATTCTTAATGTCCAGACTGGAAGTGGGAAAACTCACACTATGCTTGGAGATATCGAGGGAGGAACACGTAGACACAGTGTCAACTGCGGGATAACACCTAGAGTTTTTGAGTATTTGTTCTCAAGGATTCAAAAGGTTTTTAGTACCTTAGGTTTTTGTGTATGGATATTTTTTTGCTGTAACATGTTGTGTGCTAACTTATCTGTCTTTTCTATACCAGGAAAAAGAAGTCCGCAAAGAGGAAAAGCTACACTTTACTTGTCGATGCTCGTTTCTGGAGATATACAACGAGCAAATCCTTGATTTATTAGATCCGTCATCTTGTAATTTACAGGTATACATACCAAAAGTATCATCTAAACTTGTTGTCTTAATGTTATGTCTTATGTGGGATTAACCAAACATCCTCTTTTGCAGCTAAGGGAAGACCACAAGAAAGGTATTCATGTTGAAAATCTAAAGGAGATTGAAGTCTCAAGTGCCAGAGACGTGATTCAACAATTGATGCAGGTAATTCATTTTCTTCTCTTAGCTATTTAACATTAGAATGCACTTAGTCTGCTTTTCCAGGTTTTTCTGATTGTGACCTGTTCCGTACTACGTTTCTTAACTATAAAGTGTGATCTTATAAAAGTTTAGATTTCTCAAAATGTTCTGTCTATGTTTAAGTTTCAAGCAAGTTTACGGCAAATATACTCTTGAATGTAAAATGAGTCAATTTCCATGGGGAAGCTTTTGCGACACTATTTTCTTAAACTTCCATCTTTTCTTTTGCTTTTATAAACTACTTTGCATGCTAGATGCTCTTTCGTTCTATAGTCAGAAAGATAATGTAAGAATTAGTTGAAAATTTTCTCATGTCATTCATTTAATTCGATAATAGCTTTCTTATGCCACTCCCAATTATGTGCAGGGTGCTGCAAATAGGAAAGTAGCTGCGACTAATATGAATCGTGCAAGTAGTCGATCCCACAGTGTATTTACATGTATCATCGAAAGCAAGGTAATCAATTGCATTTAACTTGTCAAAGTGAGTTTGCAGTCTGTATTTCTGTAATTCGTATTTTGTTTCTTATCAATTTCTCAAATTAAAAATTAACTTTGTCTGTGTTATCTATTAGTGGGTATCTCAAGGTGTAACTCATCATCGTTTTGCACGGCTTAATCTTGTTGACTTAGCTGGATCTGAAAGGTAAAATCAACTATTATCATTAAAAAACCGACTACCCTTTCTCTGCTTAAGTTATTCTGCTAACATCTGGAATATAGGCAAAAGAGTTCAGGAGCTGAAGGTGAACGCCTCAAAGAAGCTACCAACATCAACAAGTCTCTTTCAACATTGGGGTAAAACTACATCTTTCACAAACTTCAACTCAAGTATTCTAGTTTGTTCTTTGTTATATAGTTTTGATGATCTGTTCCCACATTTACTTTGCAGGCTTGTGATCATGAATCTCGTAAGTGTTTCCAATGGAAAATCAGTCCATGTTCCTTATCGAGATTCGAAGCTCACATTTCTGCTTCAGGTAAAAAAATCTTCTTAAATGATGAGATCTCAGTATGATTTATCAAGCATGTGGCATATTTAACTATGAATCCTGTATTGTGATACTCGCTCCTAACTGCACTGATCATTGACTGACACTCTTATATATTTACAGGATTCCCTTGGAGGGAATTCAAAGACAATAATAATTGCTAATATTAGCCCATCTAGCAGGTACTTTGATACTCTGTGTCTGTTTGATATTCCATGACCTTTCTCCCTCAAATATTCATTTGACTGCATCTCATGGTCCTTGGCAATGCTTGTTTGTTTTTCTCCTTTTACTCAGTTGCTCGTTGGAGACCCTAAGTACCTTGAAGTTTGCACAGCGTGCCAAGCTTATTAAGAACAATGTAATGAAATGATCCTTGTCATTGTTTGCTACGTCATGGATCTACTATAGTGCACTCAGTTAAACTTTCTTAATTTTGTTAAACCTAACAGGCAATTGTCAATGAAGATGCATCTGGAGATGTTATTGCTATGCGGCTACAAATTCAACAACTCAAGGTAGTTTTAAAAAAAAAAAGACTGTTTCTTTTCTCTCTTACGATCTTGTTTTCAAATGTTTAAAATCTTACTCTACAGAAAGAAGTATCCCGCCTAAGAGGAATGGTTAATGGTGGAGTAGACAATCAGGACATGGACACTGTCTCAATGGGCTGCCCTGCTTCTCCAATGTCTCTCAAGTGGGATGGGTTCAATGGATCATTCACTCCTCTGACAACTCACAAAAGGATGTCTAAGGTTTGAAATTGGTTTGCTTGATCTTCATTTAGCATTTGGCTTGTTCTTTACATTTCACTTGCATGGTTTGTAGGTAAAAGACTACGAAGTTGCACTTGTTGGTGCTTTCCGAAGAGAGAGGGAAAAGGACGCTTCTTTACAAGCATTGTCTGCTGAAAATGAGGCTTCAATGAAGTTGGTACGTTAGAACTAGATTTCTCACATGAAACTTCACGTACTGTGGAAAATCAGAGGATAATAACTGAATAACGGATGATGAAAATGTCTCCAAACAGGAAAAGAAAAGAGAGGATGAAATACGAGGTCTGAAAATGATGTTAAAGCTCCGAGATTCAGCAATTAAGAGTTTACAAGGTTTAGCTTCAGGAAAGATCTCTGTTGAAGCACATCTGCAGAAAGAAAAGGGTGACCTTATGAAGGAGATTGAGGTGCTACGTGCTCAAGTTGACAGAAATCAGGAAGTTACCAAATTTGCCACGGAGAATTTGCGATTGAAAGAAGAGATCCGAAGGCAAGACTCTTTGAAAATTACCTATGTTTTTCTCTCAGCAATATACATCGTTCTATTGTGTTTAAACTTTAACTTGCTACACAGATTGAAATCACAATGTGAGGAAGGTGAAAGGGATATCTTGAATCAACAGATTCAAGCATTACAAGCCAAGGTGAGTAATATAATATATCTGTCTTTTTCAAAACGTGGAAAGTTTGCTTATGATTTGAATTAGCATGTAACTTGAATCTATCTACAGTTGCTAGAAGCTCTTGATTGGAAACTCATGCACGAATCAGATTCCTCAATGGTGAAAGAAGCTGGTAACATCAGCAATATGTTCTGCTCAAACCAGGTAAGGGCTTGATTCTCTTTCATCTGTGCTGTTGGTGCCTTACGAAATCTGTTATTTTCTGTCACGCAAATAAGTTGTTTATCTACGATTTGACATCATGCTTACTTTTTTTTGCAGAATGAGGAATCAAAGAAACTTTCGTCGATCCAAGACGAGAATGAATTCCTCCGGATGCAGGTTATTCTTGCCTTCAGTCTGTCTTTTCAGTCAGGGTTTACGACACTAAGTTCTCTAACTTTTGTTTCGTTTCCAATCTGAAGGCTATTCAAAACCGGGCAGAAATGGAATCAATTCAGAAGTCAATAAGTTTTTCACTTGATGAGAAAGAGAGATTGCAAAAGTAATTCACTGCACACAATATACATTTTAGTTTCAGGGTCAATTATTAAGACTCAGCTCATCTCTTTTGATTTCTCTTGCAGGCTTGTCGACAATTTGACCAAGGAACTTGAGGGAAGAATAAGATCCTCAGGCATGGTTGGTGATGAAGATCAGATGGAGGTTAAAACAATGGTTCAAGCCATTGCATGTGCTAGTCAAAGAGAAGCTGAAGCTCACGAGACAGCAATCAAGTTGGCGAAAGAAAATGATGATTTGCGCCAGAAAATAAAGGTCTTAATTGAGGACAACAACAAACTTATAGAGCTGTATGAACAAGTAGCCGCAGAAAACAGCTCCAGAGCTTTGGTGAATACTGGGACAGATTCGTCAAGTAATAATGCCGAAGCTCAGAAGAGTGCAGAAATTGCTCTGGAGGTTGAGAAAAATGCAGCTGAGGAACTGAAGAAAATGATAGGAAACCTGGAGACTCAGCTTAGCGAGATGCACGATGAGAACGAGAAGCTAATGAGTCTGTATGAAAATGCAATGAAGGAAAAGGATGAATTCAAAAGACTGCTCTCTTTTCCTGACCAAGAGAAGCCTATTGAAGTTGATGGTGATGGAGCCAATTGCTCCTCTGATACTGAAATGGAGCTATGTGGGCAACTGTGTAACAATTCTTCTAAAAAGTCTACAGAAGATTTAAACTCAGCAAGGCTGAAACTTGAACTGGCTCAGGAAAAGCTTTCAGTCTCTGCCAAAACCATTGGAGTGTTCTCTTCACTTGAAGAAAATATTTTGGACATCATCAAGCTGTCAAAGGAAAGCAAAGAGACTGAAGACAAAGTTAAGAAGCACCAGTATGAGCTAGGATCAATCAAAAATATCTCTGATCAAACTAATGCAAGAAAAGAAGTTGCAGAGAAAAAGCTGGCGGCTCTCAGATGCTCACTATCAAATTTTGCATCATCTGCAGTATACTTTCAACAGCGAGAAGAACGGGCAAGGGCGCATGCAAACGCATCTTCCGACCATCTAAACCAAAAAAATGAAGAACTTGATGTTCTCCGTTCTTACAAAAGAGAAATCGATGCTGCTATGGGTAAGATCCAACAATCCGAGGCAGAGCTGAAGAGTAACATTGTAATGCTGAAAATAAAAGTGGATGAAGAGAACAAGAGGCACGAAGAAGAGAAGGTTCTTTGCACGATAGATAATATTGAGAAGATCAACACTCCTCAGCGAAACACTCTGCGTACAGGCAAAGCCACAGATTTACTGAAATCCCAGGAAGAGAAAACAAAGCTCCAATCCGAGATGAAGCTTTCTCGGGAGAAATTGGCTTCAATTAGAAAAGAAGTTGACGACATGACCAAGAAGTCCTTGAAACTGGAGAAGGAGATCAAAACCATGGAAACAGAGATAGAGAAGAGCTCAAAGACGAGAGCCAAATCAGAGATGGAATTGGAGAACACAATCCAAGAGAAGCAAACTATTCAGGAGGTGGAAGAACAAGGGATTTCTGAAATACAAAACATGATAATCGAGATTCACCAGCTTGTCTTTGAATCAGATCTGAGAAAAGAAGAGGCGATGATTGTAAGAGAAGAGCTCAATGCAGAGGAGCTTAGAGCGAAAGATATGCACAAAACTATGGTCGAGAGAGTCGAGAACGCGTTGCAGACTCTAGAGAAGAACAACAATGGCATATCAGGCAAGATCGAAGAAGAAGTAGAGAGTGTTTTGGGTTTGGTTCACGACGCCTCGAGGTTGCTTGAAGTTTCTCAGTAATAGAAGTGGCTTGAGTCGCACGTTGGAGATTCTGATTGCTGTGTAATGAAATATTAAGACAGTTCTTGTTGTTAGAAGCTCTAAATATTTTTTATATATGGAATGAAAATGGAAGTACATCACTTTCTTTTCTTGCTAAACTCAGGTTTACTTCTTTACTTCATCACTTCCATGAGAGTTTATCGAACATGTAATAACTTTTTATGGATAATGATCACAGTACTTGTATATTGACCTCAGGTGAAGCTGTTGGAAGCGTCAACATAACCTCAGTGAGTTGCATCTTTTTGATGCTATCCATTGTAGGTGCAACGTAGACTTTCACAACTTCAAGACACTCCATATGCAGTAAGAAATGGCTAACGTGTTTCAGCTCGTTTTCACTTCCATGATACTGCTTGATACACAACATCTTTATTTGGTTATTTGGAGGAATTCGAATCCCCACAAATGGATGCCGTCTAAATGTGAAACAATCCAGACCCTGAAACATCAAAATGAGAGACTACTTTAAATCAATGCCACAAGTCATATATATAATGTAAGATATTTTCAGTGTTTGCTTCTTCATACCGAGAGAACCAGAGTTTTTAGGTTTGGTGAACGCTCTAGCAGAAGTGGCAGAAGCACTTCCCAACCTTCTTTTTTACTCGAAACACTAAATCAACGAGGTTGTTGAACACCGGTAATCCACCTTTGCAGCATACCGAAATCACCTGAAACACACATGACACACACACACACACACACATTGAATGTTTTTCTGTTCCTAACCAAAAAGATGATGAAAACGTACACTGAACTCACTTTAACAGCCGAAATAGTTAAGTGAAGGGTCTTGACGTCACGTATCCCACTGATGAGATCAGTTACATCCGTGCCATTTTGCAACTGGCCCTTGTCATCTTTTAAGAAATGAAGGTCCAATGTAGCTTTGGCAAGTGAATCCATGTGACATTGTGGAGATTCACGCACAAGATAATCAGAGTAGTATTAGTCTACAACATTGGGTGTGTCAAATGAAATTACTCTAGGAACATCACCATCGTAATAAAAGTTATAGGTAACCGAGAGTTTCTTAATGGTTTTGCTGGATATGACGTATGAAAATTCTGGACAATGCTTGAAATTCGTCTAATGTATTGTTAAGTCCTCAAGTGCAGGGCAAGCAGTTAGAAACACATTACAGAATTGATCATCCTCAAACCAGACTGAATCAAGAAAGAGAACCTTTAGTGCTGGGAGATATGTATCAGGAAAAAGTCTTGGGCTGTGTAGTCTTGTTCCCAGTGAAAGCTTAACCAGTGTGGTGCTGGTGAAGACTTCGGATGGGAGTTCAAGGTACCATATAGTTTCAATATGTAGATGAAGCTCAGAGACACCGAGTCCCAAGGCATTACATATCCAGCGGTCAACAACATCGACGGCAAAATTATGATCTCTATAAATTTCGTCATATTTTAGTGAGAACGTCTTTATATGGTTGCCGCCTTGGGAAGCGAATGTCTTATCCACGAAATCGTCGAAACTCTTTTGAATGTCGGGACAATTCTGTTTCCAATCTTCAGGGTGCAAAAAGATGGAATAGTCAAAGTCAAGATTAGGACTGAAAGCAAACAGAGTCCTCCATCTCTTGGAAAGAAGTGAGGTTGAAGCAGCTTGTTTCGTGGGAAGGAAGGACAAGATTTGAACAAGAAGATCATCAGGAAGACAATCCATTGAAGCCGGATTCATTTTGATCGGTAGGCGTTAGGTTTTTGATATACTGTTATGAAGAATATATTGAGCCCTCGCTAGGGTTTTTTTTAATTAGGATGTCATGTTTAACCAACCACATGTGACATGTACATTGAGATTTTTCTTTGGGAAAAATTCTTGGGTTCACCCTGAACCACTCTCATTCAGCCCCTCTTAATTACCCAATCAAAACACAACAAACTGCTATGTCATGCCATATTTATAAAATAAATCAAAACTAAAATAAAAAGACAAAACAATTTAAGGAAACCAATTCTATAGATTTTTTATTAAGGATATTATTTGGTTTAGGTTTATAAAATAATGATTAGAATTTAGATTTTACAATTAAACGAAATCATATATCGGTTTGGGTTTACAAAAAAGTGGTTAGAGTTTAGTTTTTACAATTAAACAAAATTATGTATCGGTTTGGATTTACAAAAGAGTGGTTAGAGTTTAGGGTTTAGATTTTACAATTAAATGAAATTATATGTCGGTTTGGGTTTACAAAAGAGTGATTAGAGTTTAGGGTTTAGATTTTACAATTAAAAGAAATTATATGTCGGTTTGGGTTTACAAAAGAGTGGTTAGGGTTTAGATTTTACAATTAAACAAAATTATATGTCGGTTTGGGTTTATAAAATAGTAGTTAGGGTTTAGATTTTACAATTAAAGAAAATTGTATTTTAATTTGGTTTTATAAAAGGATTGATTTGGGTTTAGATGTTATAATTTAAAACTATAATATAATGTTTAGAATTAACAATTTTAAAATTAATTGATATAGAGAATTTATTTCCTTAATCAATAATATGTTTCCTTAACTAAGAGGGGGTGAATAAGAAATGTTCACCCCTAGGGCTGAACCCAATAATTGTCTTTTATTTTGTAAATTTTAGGCTAATCTTTTTATACAGTATAAAGTTTGATTTTTTAAAAAATTTAGTTGTGAACTTGCAACCATATTAACATGTTTCACTTATACTCCCTCTATATCAGAAATACATGATGTTTTAGGATTTTATTTTGTATCAAAAATGATGATTTTCTTAGAGCATTTAATGCATTTTTATTTTCAAAATCAAATAACTATTTAATGATTTTGCTTTTACAATATTCCAAACTAACATATGAAAATGAAAACTAATTCTCTTGCAATAGTAATTATAAAATTACTTACAAAAATTGCAAATTGACTCAATTTATTGTTAAGGATATATAACTTTGGATGATTTCGGGTATTTGTTCGGGTGTTCGGGTACCTAATTCATTTACTAAAAGTATCAAATCAGATATTTTTAAGTTTAGATTCGGGTTCGGATCGAGTATTTTAAATCGGATTTTGGGTTAGATTTTCGGGTTCAGATATGTTGCATAGTCGTATGTGGGGGCTTAAAGTGATATACATAGGCCTAATATCATTTAAATTTATGCAACAAAAAAAATTGAGACTCAACAAAGTTGTTATGGTATGGAGCCGATCCAATATACTATTATAAATAAACAAAGTAAGAATTCTAAGTGAAGATCAATAATGACATGGAGTAACAATGTAATGTTCCCGAAAATATCGATTATTTTGCCAGGAAGAACCGATTGTTATACATTTTAATCTAGCAAACATTGATGGGTTTAAGCTCTAAAAAAAGCCTTAGTAGGCAAATCACACTGAAGTGTAACCAAGGTCCTTATGAAACCTTAGCAAGCTCATAGATGATCTCTTTGTTTTGCAGGATTTCATGACCCTCTAATATTAACCTTAGTAGGCAAATCACATTGAAGCAAATCAAAACATGTGATTATAATTCCCTACAAAACAATATAATTGTGCTATGAAGATTTAAGTCCTCGATTATTATTGAACACAAATAAAACTAGAAAAATGAAACCTCGTTTCTTCATCATCAGTCCAAGAAACACATAACTGGAAACTCACTCACTCCAAAACAGCTTTGATATTGCACCTTCTTCTTCTGATACTCGTGCTTCCTTTTCCACGAATTCCTTAGCTTCCTTTAAACTCAAAACCAAGTTGTAGTTTCTAGTTTTTTATGATTGCGCATGATAATAAATTACGTACATATAAAAACTAATGGATGATGATGATTATTTGACTTGTATCTTGAGCTTGGATGAAGCTGCAGGAAGCTTCAACATATCCTCCATGACTTGCATCTTTTTGAAGTCATCCATTTCAGCTGCAACGTAAACTTTTAACACTTCTAGACACTCCATATGCAGTAAGAAATGGTTAATGTGTAACAGCTCGATTGCACGTCCTTGATATTGTATGATATGCAATATCTTTATTTGGTTATTCGAGGGAACTTGAATCCCAACATATTGAGTTGTTCTTAATGTGTAACGATGCAAACCCTGAAGCATCAAAGAGGATAGAGTCTACTTAATACTCATGCAAGTCATAAAGTAAGATTTGTTCATGGATTTTTTTTTTGTCATACCGAGAGAATCAGAGTTTCTAGGTTTGGAGAACGCTCTAGCAGAAGTGGTAGAAGCACTTTCCAACCGCGTTTCTGACTCGAAAACGCTAACTCAACGAGTTCGTTGAACACCGGTAATCCATCTTTGCAGAATAGTGAAATCGCCTAATACACACACAAAACACAAAGAATTTTGTTTTGTTTTTGACCGATAAAGATAAAAGGTGATGAGAGACCATAAACTGAAACTGACCTCGACAGCCGAAAAAGTCAAGTGAAGGGTCTTGAGGTTGCGTATCCCACTGATGAGATTCATCAAATCCTCACCAACCGTGTCCAAATACTTGTAATGTTTGGGCAAATGAAGGTCCAGAGTAGCCTTGCCAAGTGAATCCAGATTATAATGTGAAGTTGTGTGCCCAGCATAACCAGAGAAATAGAGGTCGACAACACTTGGAGTGTCAAGTGAAGTAGTGCAAGAACGATATGTATTAATATAGTTAGAAACTGAGAGTTTCTTAACTGTCTTACTGGATATATATAACATGTCTGCTGGAAAGTACATATGATGTATGGTTAAGTCCTCAAGTGCAGGGCAAGCAGCAAGAAACACATCAGATAGTTGATTATCCCTAAATTGAACTGATTCTAGGAGGAGAACCTTTAGTGATGGTAGACATGTATGGGAAGGAACACTTGGGACGTATATAGCTGTTCCCAATGACAGCTTAACTAGTGTGGTGCTGGTGAAGACTTTTGATGGGAGATCACAGTGTGAGTTTGATGGAATACGCAGATGAAGCTCAGAGACAACGTGTCCGAAGGCATTACATATCCAGCGGTCAACAACATCCATCACGCCAAAGCTTTCCCCAAAGCGATCTCTATCTGGTTTATCAAATTTTAGTGAGAACGTCTTTATAATATGGTTGTCATCATGCAAAGCCAATGTTTTATCCACAAAATCCTCGAAACTCCTTTGAATGTCCGGCCTATTCCGTTTACCCTCTTCAGGGTGTAAAAAGATGGAATTGTCAAAGTCAAGATTAGGACTGAGAGCAAACAGAGTTCTCCACCTCTTGGAGAGAACAGAGGTTGAAGCAGCTTCTTTCGTGGTAAGGAAGGACAAGATTTGGAGAAGAAGATCATCTGGAAGACAATCCAATGAAGCCGGGTACAATTGTAGTTCAGCAGTTTGTTCTCCATGTTCCATATATCAAAGCTTTTCAAAATTGAGTCTCTCGGTTGTTGATTTTGCTAGCTGCTTTAAGTTTTTGGTTTTCATATATATATGGTGGAGGACAATGGAGCTCTCGCTAGGGTTTCATTTTTTTTATTTATTTTGCCTTTTACTTTTTTTAAAAAAAATTATTTTTTATGCTAATCACACATGTTAATCATTTAAGAAAATACATAATTTAAGGGTAACAAATTTTACTGTAGTCAAGACCTCTTAACATTTTGTATTACTTTAATATTTGAATTTGGATGCTAATTACAGTAATAATCTTTTTATAATTCACTATCTCTTGTTAGTTTTGCTGATTATATTTTGTATGTTCGTGCTAATAATTTTCTTTATAAGATTTGGTTGCTTAATGTTCATTTTGCGTATAACCACGTAGAATTTGCTGTCAATGACGTGCGGTCTAAAGCTTATGAGGCGGTCTCCCCGTTTTTATGAAAAAACAACAGGGTTTTTTTCCGTGGGAAGGAAGGATAGGATTTGGTCAAGAAGATTATCTGGAAAACAAAAAAAAAAAAAAAAATTCAATTTATCTCAAAACCTCTTAAGGTTCAAGCTTTTCCCCCAGGATATAAAAAAAATCATTCATCAATGATCAAATATAAAGATTCAAATTTCAGTTTTGTTTTTTTTTTCTGTCCTGCTCGGTCAATTTTAAATTGTGTACATAGTTATTTTTTAGGGTAATTGTCAAAAACAAAAAACAAAAAAAAAGAAAAAGAAAAAGAAAAATTGTGTTAGGTTTGAAGAGAAGATGGGATGGTAAATACTTTTTGAAGGAGAAGCTTTTCCAGTGTTTTAAATGGCTGCTAACTTGCGCAATGCGTTACTCGTTCCAAGACTATTTAAACTTCTCGTCCACATATGTTAGAATCTGAAATCACTTAGATCGAACTTGTAGATTTCGTTCAGTTTACTTTTGTGTGGTGTCCAAAGTGAAGAAACCTCTTTTGAGGCTTGAGTTGATCTACATGAAACAAAGAGTAGACCAATCTGTCTGCTTGATCAGAGAAGCCACTCTACAATGATGATGAATACGAAGATTACATTACAAAAATGAGTGGGAAATGCGACGAAAAGGAAACAATTTCAAACCACTGAGAATGGAAAATAACACAAACAACATCATTGAAAGAGAGATCAAGAGATGTGGCTTCCAAAACCTCTACCTTCTCCTTGTTCAGATTTATTCAGCTGAGTTTTTAGGTCTTTGCATTTCTGCTTTAAGTCATGCAGCTGTTGCTCCATTCATAAATCGGGGCACATTGCCTTCTTATTTTCTTTACCTTCATCAAGTTTGTTCTCACCAATCCAACTCTAAGCCTTATCCGGTAGAACTGTCTTGTCCATTTATGTCCCAAGGTCTTTGTTTTTACGGTTTGCATATTGAATTAAATAACAAATCTTAAAAAAAAAAAAAATTATTCTTTGCGTTTTAGATAAATATATCAACAACATATAGATAATGATGATCACATGAGTTGGATCTTGACCTTGGATGAAGCTGTGGAAAGCTTTAACAGATCATCTGTGAGTTGCATCTTTTTGAGGTCATCCATCTCAGCTGCAACATAGACTTTTACCATTTCAAAACACTCCATTTTTAGTAAGAAATGGTTAATGTGTTTTAGCTCGTTTGCGCTTCCTTCATATTGCAGGATACTCAGCATCTTTATTTTGTTGTTAGAGGGAATTTGAACCCCTACACACAGTTTTGTTCGTCTAAGTGGGTGTTATTGGATTGTGGTTTTGAAAAGAATTGGATGTATTTTGAAATCTGTTGTTATTCAATTGTGTATTTGGTAAAATCCATTAAAATCTTCCGTTATTGGATTATGTATTTGTTTTGTGTATTCTAAAGTACGTTTAAAACACTGTTATTCAATATGGATTTGATTTTGTGTCATTTTGGATTTCATTGTACTTTTCTTTAAAAAACGTGAACAAACACAATCCAGCATTCTTCTCAAGTATTTCACATCTCTTCTCTCTCAGAATCAAAGAAAGAAATACAAGCAGATTCGTCTCCACGAGCTACTAGAATTTACTCCTGTCAAGTCATCGTATACCTCTCCTCGGCTATTCTCGAAGCTTTTGGAGAACAGTCTCAACACCGGAGCCATCATTATAGAGATCAACCTCTGACTCTGAGCCTATGGCGAAGGCTACTTTCAGATCGTTGACAATGGTTGTGCCATTATCCAACAATTTTAAGGTATGATTAAAAAATTTCTGACGTGTTTGATGATTTGGATGTGTAATACTGTAAAATTGGATTTGGGATTCTTATTTTTTGCCTATTGAATCTAGGTATTTATATTTTGGCTTGAAATTGATAAAAGCTAACATTTTTCCTATGTTTTTCGTTAATCAAACGTGGCTTGGTTAAAAGGGTGAATTTTTTCCTATATCTCTAACGTTTTCTGGGTTTAATTTAGGAGTAGGGAACATAAAGGATCCATCCACATTTTTCTCTAATGGAGTATGTTTCTTGATTTTGTTTCATAGTTTAGTTTGAGCTCATGTTAAGTGTGTTGAATCTTGGCTTCTGTGTTGTTTACAGAAAAAGCATGACTACATTTGATTTGTCCAGAGTCGAGCTTGCTCTTATAGTCCTATATTTGAACAAAACTGAGGCTATAAATAAGATATGCAAAGCTATTCAGTATGGTTCCAAACTCTTCTGTGGTGGTGAGCAACATAGTACTGCTCAAACAGTTGACAAAAACACCAATTTGGGTACTATTTCAGATATCAGACGAGGCTTACCTTTTACCTTTTTTTGATTCACTCAGCCTCTCCTGAGCTACTGCCAAAGATAAGATCAGCTGTAGTTGTGTTTGACATTTAACATTAGGATTAGCTGTCTATGAGATTCTGTCTTTCTAGTTTCTTGTTTCCCAGAACAACTGGCATAACCCATACACTGTTACTATTGTGTAGATCGGTTTGTTTAGCGCCTTTAGCCATATATCTTGTGGTTCTCATTAAGTTTTGCTTTTTCTTCTTTTAGATTTAAGCTCTTCAGTCTGAATTTTTTTCTTGTATGTATCTCACTCTCATGCCACTTACAGGCTATATGTCCACGATGGTTTGTATGAAGAAGCGTCCATCGTGTTGTTAATTAATTGTCATTGACAAATGCATCATCTGTGGTGGTTTTGTGTTACTTAGCAAACTTGAAACTTGTCTTCGTACTTAAATTCTCAGACGACAGAATATGAAAGCATTCTGAATTATTTTGTTTGAAGAAATAACATTGTATGATGTACATGTACCCCTATTGATGAGCTATATCATTATCTCTCCTGATTTACTAATCTCTCTTTCCAATTAGCAGGTTCTAAAAGATTTTCGAATTGATTCATTTTGTAAACACAAATTGTAACATTATAGTAACTGAAGTTATTTAACTCTGACATTAGTTTTATGGGTAGTTTATTTTATTAGTCCACAACACAATTTATGGGTAGTTTATTTTATTTTTTATTTAACTAGAAAAAATAATAAAGTCTACTAGTAATGACTTTCAAATCCATCAGTTATGCTTTTCAAATCCACTTATAATGACATCAAATCGTCGTCTAATGCATTAGAAAACCATTAAACTTTAGAATCCACTAATAATTCAAATCCATTAAAAACCTCTATCCAATAACACCCCCTAAATGTGTAACGATGTAGATCCTGAAGCGTCAAGAGGAGAAGCTAGTTTAATTTCATGCCACAGTCGTACTCGTATACATAAAGTAAGATTTGTTAGGTTTAATTTGCTTCATACCGAAAGAACCAAGGTGTTTAGCTTTGGAGAACGCTCTAGCAGAAGTGGCAGAAACATTTTCCAACCTTTTTTTTTACTCGAAAATATTAACTTAATGAGGTTTTTGAACACGGGTAGTTCACCTTTGCAGCAAACCAAAATCACCTGAAAGACAAACTGTAACACCCGAACTCGACACCCGGAACTGGTCAACGGGTTGACTTCCTGGCCCGGCCCAAAACGCTCTTCAAATGCAAAACCACCAGCTAACAATGCAAAACGAACTCTTAACTTAACCAACCTGCAAAAGAGAGAAAATGAGCAATTGATAATTACTCAGTGAGGAAAAGTCTCAGGGCTCCCGAAGTCACCACACCCAAACACGATTAGACAATCACAAAGTTTAAACCTAAGCCAAGCAGCAATCACTGTGTCCTAAATCCTGTGACACACAAACATACTTACACATCACACAAATGGAACTACGTCCCATAACCGCCCTAAAGACGGGTCGGATACAACGTGTCAGCACACACTATCCTCTTGCATTATCAGATCCCTCATGCTTTCGCACTTCTTCATGCACCATGCTTACGGAACCTCCATGCCTCTTGCACTTCGTCCTAGCATCAATCACTCGTGCTCATGCTTACGGACCCCAAGCGCCTCTTGCACTTGTTCCTAGCATTGCACACATGTCGGCTCGTCAGCCATCCTGATCTACCCGCATTCCGCGCCCGTAGACCACCACACAACTACAAGGAATTCTCCTTGTAGGACTCTCTGCGGCTCACCGCATCTACGTGCCCTCGGCACCTATCTCCTCGCAACACAATCACATTTTACCACCACAACATGCATTCACGCAACCACATCAATATCAATCAAAACACAATCATTTTCTATTCTCATATTTATTCTAGTTCTTATATATTATAATATATATATATTTACATACGTATAAATAAGATATACACTCATTCAAATATACATTACTTATATACTATGTAACAGCTTAACCTTAAACTATGTAACTATCCAAACATATATGAATATGTAGAATACACCAACTAGTCCTCACCTTAGCCAAACGGGTCGAATCCTCAGTTTAGTATTTGCAACAACAATCCCGCTTTAACAACAATCTCCGTCTGCAACGGTTTAGAGTTATTGGTCAAATATTATTTCCAAATAATATACAAAATCATATCCATGATTTAATCCATTAAACCAACCCAAACCAATGTCTCCAAATAAATTAATAAGATTTAGCTTAATAATTAAATCAAACCAAAATCTTATAATTTAATAAACCCATGTTCAGCTTTACGAGCACATAATTGATTTTGGTTCATTCAACACTTCCAAATCAAACCAAATTATACCACGAGTCACCACTACTTCACGTGACCACAACCCACACAAGTCAACAACAATTAAGCTTTTCGGTTCCGTACTTGATACACAACTATGGTTTAGTTCGGTTTAGGCTTTGGTTCAATAATCAACAAAACAACACAACACAAACACGCACGAGACTAAGCTTCGCCGTTTACCTTTCTCGACAGATCTGATCGGCGGCTTGACTTCGACACAACCATTCAAGCTTACATCGGTTAGGTCCTCATGGTTCAACCATGAAACAACAAAAACAACAAATCATAAGTCAAAGCTAGAAACTTTCTGCGCAAGTTACAAAACAATCTAGGGTTCCCTTACCCATACGGCCTCGACGATGACTACGGCTGCTCCGGTGACAGCGCCTGACATCTCCGGTGAAACACGGTGCTTGAGAGACCAAATTTTAGGTTTGGGGAACGCTCTAGCAGAAGTGGCAGAAACACTCTCCAACCTCTTTTACTACTCGAAACTGTAATTCAACTAGGTTGTTGAACACCGGTAGTCCACCTTTGCAGCATACCGTAATCATCTGGAAACACAAACAATGAATGTTTTCATGTTTCTAACCAAAAAGATGATGAGACCAATAAATCTATACAAGGAAACTGACCTCAACAGCAGAAGAAGTCAAGTGAAGGGTCTTGACATTGCGTATCCCACTGATGAGAGTTGTCAAATCCGCATCATCTGCCTCATAGTGAAAATCTATGAATTGAAGATCCAATTTAGCTTTGGCAAGTGAATCTACATGACAATATGGAGACTCACGCCAAGGATGGTAACAGAGGCCGACAACGCATAAGTTAGAACGATCAACATAATACCTACAGATATAGTGATAGATAACCGAGAGTTTCTTGATGGTTTTGTTAGATATGACGTATGAAAAATCTGGAGTACGGCCGTAATGATGTATGGTTAAGTCCTCGAGTGCAGGACATGCAGCAAGTAACACAGCTAATTGATCATCCTCAAAACAGATTGAATCAAGGAGGAGAACCTTTAGTGCTGGGAGACATGTATCCGGAGGAAGTCTTAGGCAGTCTTGTGTTGGGATGCACCAGTTTGTTACCAACGACAGCTTAACCAGTGTTGTGCTGGTGAAGACTTTGTGTAACATCCCGGATTTTAAACGGTGTTATTGTGGATCCTAATTCAGCCCATAAAGGCCCAAGAAGAGCTAAGTCACAAAAACGACAAGGGTTATGGTGTGTAATGGTGTTAACGTGGATGCACTCATATCGCCGCCCTTGTTTTGTCGAGAGAAGAGAGTTTGTAAACCCTAATCCTAAGTCTCTCTCAACGTCGGAGTTCACCATCATCACCGTCTTTCTCATGTGGTTGTCATTGCCATTGTTGAGAAGAAGAGAAAGAGATCACAGAGATTTGTTGTGCGCCACCGTCGATCGATCACCACCGTTGGTGAGCAAGCCATCGTATATCACTGGAGTTGCTACCATGTGTTAGCCGCTGTCACTGGAGATGTCAGCCACTGTCACCGAAAGCAGCCATAGCCCATCGTCGAGGCCATTATAGGTAAGGAAACCTAGATTTGTTTTATAACTTGGGCTGGAAGTTACAGACTGTGTAGACCTAATCCTTCATTTGTTGCTTGCTTGTGATGTATGTTGTTGAACCATGGGGAAGTAGCCACCGTGTGACTAAACCGTCACGTCGAACCGTCGAGGATTGGCTGAGAGTGAACGGCGAGCGAGGTAAACGGCTAAGCTAACACTCGTGCATGTTGTTGTTGTGGTTTGTTGTGTTGATTATTGAACCGGGAGCATAAACCAACTAAACCGGAAATAGTTTGTGTAATTAAGGTCCATTACCGAACTCAATTATGTGGGTACGTGAAAAGTGTGGTGTTGTGCGATCATGTATAATATGGGGTAATTATATTGGTTTGGTTTAATTATTAAATTGTGGTTGATCGATTTAATTAAGGAGCACAAACTCAAACAAAGAAATGTTAAACCGGGGCATGCGTTTGGATTTGGTTTAATGGAATAATCTTGGATTATTTAATGGATTGTTATCATTAAATCATTGCAGACCGAGGTTGTTGTTAAGACGGATTATATTGTTAGAAGTGCTAAGTCGAATATGCGATTCATGTGGCTAAGGTGAGGACTAGTTGGTGTCTTCTACATATTCAGATGTTTTGGATAGTTGCTTAGTCTAGGGTTAAGCTGAGTATACCTACGAATTACATATATTATAAGTAATCGTATTTGTTTGTGGAGTGTATTAATATTTATAAGTATATATATATTTATAAAGTATAAGAAAGAGAATTAGCATCTTAGAGTTAGAAATTGAACTAAAATGGATATTTTATGCGTGTTGTTTGATGATTGCGTGAATGCATGTTTTGTTGTGGTAAAATAAGTGCTTGTGTGTGAGGAGATAGGTGCCAAGGGCACGTAGATGCGGTGAGCTGCAGAGAGTCCTGCAAGGAGAATTCCTTGCAGTTATGTGGTGGTCTACGGGCGCAGAATGCGGGTAGATCAGGATGGCTGACGAGCCGACGTGTGTGCAGTGCTAGGAACAAGTGCAAGAGGCGCTTGGGGTCCGTAAGCATGAGCACGAGTGATTGATGCTAGGACGAAGTGCAAGAGGCATGGAGGTTCCGTAAACATGGTGCATGAAGAAGTGCGAAATCATGAGGGATCTGATAATGCACGAGGGTAGCGTGTGTTGACACGTTGTATCCAACCCGTCTTTAGGGCGGTTATGGGATGTAGTTCCATTTGTGTGATGTGTGCGTATGTTTTTGTGTCACAGGATTTAGGACACAATGATTGCTGCTTGTCTTAGGTTTAGACTTTTTGATTGTCTAAGCGTATTTGGGTGTGGAGACTTCGGGAGCCCTAAGGCTTTCCCTCACTGAGTAATTATCAATTACTCACCCCTCTCTTTTTGCAAGTTGGTTAAGCTAAGAGTTCTTTTTGCAAAGTTAGTTGGTGGTTTGCATTTAAAGATTGTTTTTGGGTCGGGCGAGGAAGTCAACCCGTTGACCTGTTCCGGGTGTGGAGTTCGGGTGTTACACTTTGGATGGGAAAAAACGAAACCTTATAGATTCTATGTCTAGATGAAGCTCAGAGACACCGTGTTCCAGGGCATAACATATCCATCGGTCAACGTCATATACTTCATCGTCAAATGATTTAAATACAAGTGAGAACTTCTCCATATGCTTACCACCTTGGAAAGCCAATACACTGTCCACCGATCTTATATACATCTCTTTGGGGAGCCTGAAGACGGATTCGTCAAAATCAAGATTAGGACTGAAAGCAAACAGAGTCCTCCACCTCTTGGAGAGTATAGAGGTTGAAACAGTTTGTTTCGTAGGAAGAAAGGACAAGATTTGGACAAGAAGATCATCTGGAAGAGAATCCATTGAAGCCACGCAATCCATAGAGACAGACCTCATCCCTACTGGCTCCTGAAACATGAAAAAGAAAAAAAAGAGAAGAGTTCAATCTAAACCCTAAAAGGTTCAACTTTCACGCCATCTCTCCA
>NC_025688.1:11260626-11261545 GCF_000633955.1 Camelina sativa
ATTTGTTTTGGTCTCCTGCTAGGTCAACTTTAGGTTGTTTATATGGTTTTTGCTTTCGGTAGGGTTTTTCTTTAGTGGGAATAGTCAGAAAAGGAAACAACAACCAAAAAAACTTTCGTTGTATAATTTGGTTAGGTTCAAATTTGGGTCAAGAGATTTATCGTTACTTATGTATAATAAGCTTAATAGCAGATAAATGGTCTGTGCACTCTTTGTTTCATGTAGATCATCAACTCAAGTCTCAAAAGCGCAGATTCTCTATTTAGACACCACAAAAGTAAACACAGAGAGATTCACAAAGACGTCAACGTATTTACACCATAAAACTTAACTAGCAAAGACCGCGGATTTTAATGTGATCTTGAATTTGAAGCTGATGCACGTTAGTCTTCCGCCGCTCTTGTCGTTTATCGTCATCTTTAGCGTGTAAGTGCCCTGTTTCAAAAGAGAAGCCACTCTAAGAGGGTGATGCGTTTGAAGATTTACCAAATAAGAAATGAGAAGTAATCTCAAACCACAGTTAATATATATAACCAACATGTCCTATACAGTTTCATTCATAACTTTCGCTTATAGATTTCTAGGTGTATCTATTGAAAGAGTGTTAAAGATATCTTACAGGCGGCGTAATTGAGGGGAGAGTTTGAGAATGAGAAAGCACAAAGTTGCCTGGTGCAACCGGACAGGCCGTCTCCTCGCAGAGGTCATGAGTTTCGGTATGGACACGAATCCCAAAGTATGAAACGCTGATCACTACTTTTCCTCCAGAGATATCTTCGCCTATGCACACATCAGCAGACAAGATTTTTTAATCAAGAAATGTTGAAACTCAAAATATCTTACAAATTTTCCAATAATAGAGTCAAAGTTTAAACAAAAGGAAGCAGGAAGATCATTAAAAAAAAAAAGGGGGGGGGGG
>NC_025688.1:11262254-11264507 GCF_000633955.1 Camelina sativa
TTGCAGCTTCACCACTCACAACGGGGTTAGGAGAGATCTTCACACCCGTGACCTTGACGGGATCGAGCCTCTTATCTACAAACAGTCAGCAACAGTTTACCAAGGGGAAAATACAGTTCATGGCAAGCAAACAAATGGTTAATGCATTTTGATGTATTCAAAGAGAGAGAGTCAAACAGAGAACAACACTATTAACAAAAAGTGTCTCTCTTTCTGGAAGAGATTGCTAAAGCTGTAATAACATAACCAAGAAGATAATGTTGGCTGAATTGAGCTAACATAATCTGCTGATTCAGTTCAACATATACCAAGAAGATCTCTCAAGGATCACACAAATTTAGTTCCCACCTTGATTAAATTTTCGAGACTATACATCCAAGAAATTGATAGTTTCAACAGTAAGATCCTTACATATTACATGCTTCAAGAACTGAAACAGATAGATAGTTTTCTTGAATAGATCAGAGACCAAGTTCACCCTCAAATTGAAAGCAGCAATCAGACTGTTAAAGTCGAATCATCTTCTATAAAGATTCAAACTTTATGAAAATTAAAGTGCTTTAAAGATAGACAATACTCGATTTGTTCTAGCAACGATCCAAAAAAATAATAATAATAATAATACACCCTTAATCTGATAGAAGACAAAGAAAGGGATTTAGGAGACAAACCGCAGTAGGAGAAAGAAGTGGCGTGCAAAGCAGGTAATAGGAAGAATGATATGAGCAGAAGAAGCAGAGGTTGAGCTTGAGAAATCGCCATGGATGAGTACTGTGATTGTAGATGAAAGAGAAGAAACTGGAGAATTTGGTGGAGATGAATGAGTTGAGTAGTTTTTGACAAAAGAAAATTGAATCCAACGGTTTCTGAACACACCGAACAATCCAACGGTTCTAGATTTTTGTCAGAGAAATGTTTTTTAATTTAGTTGTTTTGACTTTTTTTGAGAAATTAAAGTTTTATATTTTTTTTTATCCGAGGAGTTCTCGGTACGTGGCTCATTTCTTGCTTCCAGCACTATAGCACAAATACCACAATAGATTGATTATTCGGTTTGGTTATTATGAGATATTTCGGACAAATTTTTAGTTTGGTTTGATTAAGGTTCACAATTTTAAAACAATTTGGATACGTATATTTTTGTAATTTTTATATAATCTAAATTTATTTTAGTTAGAATCAGATGAGTGAGCCGAATCAAACAGAACGAATAACGAAACAAAAATCATCTAAAATCCTACAGATCGAGTAAACCGACCCAAACCAAAGTGATTAAAACGCGGTTCGATTTGATTAGTAAATTCCGGTTCGGTAGCAGGCCTAGCTACTAGATCACCAGGTTTCGATGTTGTGGCAACGACTGGGATAACGTGGCATTAACGAAGCCACACCAACAATAACCACCACATCTTTGTTGTGCTAAATGTCAAACCCCTGAACCCAACTCAATAAAAACTTGCTTTGACAGATAAGAATTAAATCCCAGTAATTTGTAATGACCTTAATTGCTTAGAGTTGTCTGGTGGCTGTATTGGCTGGTGGTGTTGTCGAATATCGGTTTGGATTATTACGGGTTCTTGTTGTTGTCAAGGGTTCATAACAGTATAAACGAAAATGCAAACCAGCATCAACATAGAAAAAGACATAACATATAGAAGAGGACTTAGTATATATGTTCTTAGACATTAAATTACTACAAATTTAATTATCAAAAAACACAAAATTGTAACACGCCTTAATAATTTTAAGAGTCAGAGAAAGAGAAAACAAGTTGGCTGTTCCACTTCAACCAAAGTGGGCAAATTCTTAAACCGTACCAAACTCCATAAAGACTCCAATACACTTAGAATGAAAAAGGAGAAGACAAATGTTGGAGCCAAACCCATGTGGGAAAAGTCTCTCTCTACGAGATTACTTACTGCTGGGCACATTGCACCCTCTGAGCACCACCAGGATGGTCATCATCATCATCGTCATCATCATAAGCCTCTCTTTGAGCTTGTGCCTTCCTCCTCATCTCATCCTCAATGTTCACATCGTGTAGAGTGGTCTCCTCACACTCATCTATCTCCATGTCGTTCAACTGAGCTGTTGAGGGCTTGGGCAAAACAGCTTCCAGTGCTTTGGTCTGCTCAGGGCTCAGCGAGTCCGGGAAATCCACTGTGAAGTGGATGTACAGCTTACCCTTCATGAACGGCCTCTGGTATACCGGCATTCCCTCGTCGCTTATGGCCTTGTATGAATCTATCAAGC
>NC_025688.1:11268522-11270923 GCF_000633955.1 Camelina sativa
TTTTTTTTTTTTTTTTGTCACTAGAACATTTTCATTATATTATACCAAGGTGAAATACAAAAGTGGAATGCGTTTTTGAAATCTTAAAGTCGGCGGAAAACAAAGATATCCCCGGAAACTTAAGTCCAATATACGGGAATCACAAGGTGGAAAACTAAAGCCAAAAGAGGAGCTCTCAAAATCATCGGAGAAGTCGGAGGAGAACATTAGTCCAGGACTAAGTTCTCAAGAGTCAATGTCGAAAGGACCATCAAACGCAAATGGAAGAGATCCAATGATAGAGGCCACCGCGAAGATTTGACCCAACAAAAAAATGAATACCTCTAACACAATAAGCAACGAACGTGAATCTAATTCCTAACCACCTAATCTTATACCGAGAATCTACATCTAGGACTTTGCATCCCCACAAGTGGTCATTTGCCACAAGAGCTTAGCCTTACAAAAACAAACAAGGAACAAACCACGGGAAAAGACCTAATTATTTTCTAGACTAATGGTGGTGGAAGGAGACTTGGTTTAAAGATTTAACGATCAAATAAGAGGTAAACGAAAGCTATCCTAAACCAGACATAAGACCCGGCCGTAACTTCCTCAAGATCGAAAGCTAGACTAGATGACCTAACAAACCAGTAGGATAAGCAAGAAACAACATCTAAGGCCAACATCAAACAAGCTGGGGATATACCAAACTAGCTTAATTTGATGAGATTGAGCTCGATTACCGGACATAAGAGTCGACCGCACCACCCATCTGAAGACACATCTCCGACGAACACCACCGACCAACTCGATGGACCAGATCTGTTTCTTCCGGGTAGAGCGAGACTCTAAGAACACGGCAAAAAGAGGACGAATCGCT
Source organism: Camelina sativa (assembly GCF_000633955.1). NCBI lineage: Eukaryota > Viridiplantae > Streptophyta > Magnoliopsida > Brassicales > Brassicaceae > Camelina > Camelina sativa. Next base: position 11,269,385 of record NC_025688.1, read on the forward strand.
GGCAATACAAAGCCAAACACACAGGTAGATCGAGCAAGACATCATCCTCTACAAAATCATCAAAAGATCTACACCTGGAAACTAGAGTAGCTCCACTTCCGATCTCGTCGAGAGAAGCTAAAAACTCAAAAAACTACACAGCTGACAAGAACACTACAACAGAAAGAAAAAAAACATAAAGAAAGAACCATGTCGGGGCTATAAAGCCACCAGATGTTGGGCAAGAAAACAGAGGCGACGGCTTTTGAGTTTTGAGAGGAGAGAGGCGAGAGAGAATTAGGTTTAGAGAGAGAAAGTGTCTCTTGAGGGGTTTGTTTCTTTTCCAACCAAAACAAAGAAGCATATTTTTAATCCAATGAAAAGGAAAATTAGTATTTGGGATAGGACATGAATATGTGTTGGTATTTTTGTTGTATCTTTTTTGTGCGGTTCTTCTTATTTGATCAATCTTCCCCACACGACACTTTATCATCATTTTATCGCCATTTATAAGTAAGCTTCATATCCATTTTAAATGTACTATTCTTGTTCTATTGTAAATATTGACCTTGCTAAATCCACACAAAAAAAAAATTGGATGCGAAATTCAGTAGATTCTTATGGTTTTCTAGTAAAAAAATTGCTAGACAAAGTCGACAGATATCCTCGAAGATGATGGAACACGACGACCGAGTCTCAACAAAGCAATATATATATTTTCAAAATTGAGCAGAATCAATTGGCTTAGATGCGAGAGAAATAATTCTAGAATTCAAGGAGAAAACTGGGATTGACAACGTCAGATGAAGACGGAGACGACGAAGGGGCTAGATGTAACCGCCATATCTCACCGGAGAAGTTTGTGCTATAATTATATGTCGATTATAACTATAGTAAGATTTCATATTTAAAATAAAAGTATCAATTAATAAATTAAAATTTTGGGAGTATGTCCAAGGTTTTAAGACAATTGGCTTTTGCTATTGCCTTCTATACCAGTATTGCCACATAAATTAAACGTAATTTTCCCTCTCAATAGTAGTGATATAATGGTACTTGTATAGTAGTATGTTATATGGGATCAAGCTGGTTTAACTTCACTACTTTCACTCAACATGCAAAACTTGTAAGTTCTTTGTATTTATCGAAATAGCTCACAAAAAAATAAGGAGAAATTAGTGTAAATTTATAGTGAAACGTATTTATACTTTCTAGTATGAAGAATGTCTGTGATTGCATAGGTAAACCTGAAAAATCTAGCCGCTCATCATTGTCTCGGACTCTATACAAAAAAGTAAAATTTAGAATTGCTTTACCAAAAAAAACTTATCAAAAATGTTTTTATGCAAAAACTAATTCGATTTAGAGACTAGAAATCTTTCATTTTCTTTTCGTTTACTTAGCTACTATTAAATTTGCAAACAATTCCAAAATTTTTGGGTATGCAAAACTTTTCCTAGTTTTTGTTTTGTATTGCGTACGTATCTAGAGATTCTACAACAATTTGATCTAAATAACAAAGAATTATCCCATGTGATATACCAATTTTGAAGGGGGGGG
>NC_025688.1:11271086-11287944 GCF_000633955.1 Camelina sativa
GGGGGGGGGGGGGGGGGGGGGGGGGGGGGAAGTATGTGAATGGGTTAGTAGCAACATCATCCAATATTCTAAGATTGCAGATCATATTTAATGTATTCATTTCTTGGGAGGATTGATTAAATACCACCATGATGAAATGCTTAATTTTTCGATAAAAGGATAAGTTGGGAAGATGACTTGTACGAAACTTTTTATTGTATTAAACTATGGGTTTTCCAAATTTGAGTAAGAAGGTGACATCAAAGTATTTCCGTTCAGGTAGAGTTAGTAGAAATGCACCAACCTTAAACCCATTTTCTGTTTCAGAAAATATATTAGATGAAAGATTGTATTTGTTGAAGAAATTTTGAAATCAAAATTGATTTAATTTGTTTTATGTAGTGCAAATAAGGATTTAAAAAATTGAATTTTCAGTAAATTTAATTAACAATCAACCAGAGGCCTTCAAAAGTTTTTGCATTAAAGACTTTAAAATATTTGGGCCGATGGCAGATGGAAAGTTTTAGTTAATGTATCAAATATATCTACAAAAGATCATCACTAGGTTCAAAATCTCTGCAAAGTGTACAAAGTTATAAAATCAACTTTTATGGGCTTCAAAGTTTCATTTTAGTTATTAGAAAAAACTTCAATGTTGTTGTTTGCACATGGCTAAACATGTCCCTCCAAATTTTTTTTTTTACCAAATCACAATCTTTTTCTTGACAAAATATATTAAAAAGAAGTTATTTAAAGCAATGAATTCGTGGGGAAAAAAGATGGCTAGGGTTTCCGTACATGAGGCGATTGTGAGGCGATTTTCAAATCTACTCTTCTAATCTCCTAGTCTTGGTACAGTGAGCCCAATTTCTTGTTCTCTGTTGATGCATTAAGCTCGTTGTGGCTACTATGTAGTTATATCGGTTAGGTTCTCTGTTTAAGATCTTTTCCTCCCTCTAGTTAGAGATTTGGGTTCTACTCTGTATTCTGTCAGAATGAATCGACAAAAAAAGAAAAGGGAACAGTCTCTGATGGAGGAGCTGCGAGATTTAGATCTGCTTGGGGAAGGAGAGACAGTGGAGATTCCAGATCTGGAAACATATGACCTTATTGAGGAGAACTCTAAGAGTATTATAGTTCGTTGTCTTAACCCATCGGCTCATAAGGTGGGCGGCTTGGTTAAGGCTCTCGCTCTGATATGGGGGATGGAAGACATAGTCCGTAAGAGAGGAATTGGAGAGGATAGAGTTCAGTTCATCTTTGATAGTGAAGGCGACCTCTACCAAGTGCTATCAAAAGGCCCATGGTTTGTAAATGGATGGATAGTTACTTTGGAGCAGTGGAAGGCAAATCCGGGTCCTGATTTCCTAAAAACAATCCTTTTTTGGATTCGGATAAAAGGGATTCCGATCCATCTTATTAAGAAGAAGACTGTTGAGGCTATCATTGAACCCTTTGGAAAGGTGGATGCAGTGGAGCTCCATGCGAAAAACTCCTCTTTGTTGGAATATCTAAGAGCTCGAGCTTGGATTAATGCAGATGAACCCCTTCAATTCACCAAAACGGCTCGATTTAAAACAGGAGAAGCGGTGCGAGTAGAGTTGACTTATGAAATGCTCCTGAAAGTCTGTTTTCTTTGCAAGAGACTCACTCATGATCAGAATGGATGCCACTACCATGTCCCTGAGACTTCAAACAGAGGTAGAGGCAGCCAAGGTCCTAGAAGAGGCAACAGAACGAATGAACCAAAGGATCAGAGGAAAGGGAAAAGTATTCTTCAAGGTGTTAAAGTAGTTCCATTAGTTCCACAATCGGACAAGGACTCTCAGTCAAATTCAAGACAGCGCTCTATTCCAGGAAGTCAGAGTAGAAATGTCATGGACCGTCTTCAATGGGCAGGCCAGGCTGGTAAACGGAACGATGATGTACCTCTCCAAATCTGGCGACCAAAAGCCAGATTTGAGACTCAGCCTCAAGGTAGTGATAATCTACCAAAGGAAGGTGATTATCCTGACATAGTAGATCATCCTTCCTCTGTCTCTAAGCGAAGAAGAAGCTCTAGTGGTGGTGACAGAGATGCCAAGAAAGCAAGAAAGGGATCAGGCGAGAGAATTTGGCTTCTCCATCGGTATTTGAAAGATTGGGCTCAATTAAGTACAGAAAAGATCAAAGAAGTAGAGCGTAAAGGATCAAATGAAAAACCAAGTCCTTCCAATTCCGTATTTAAAAGATTGGGATCCCAGGTTTCATCCACCTCTCCATCAGCAAGATCCTAATCTAATCCCTCAGTTCATTCTGCCCAAGTGGCAGCTCATTCGAATCATTCTGCCAACATGGCGGCTCACTCTGATCACTGTTCTTGGAGCAGCTCATCAGTCGAATCAGTCAGTCTCCTCGGAGGCAGCTCACGTCCTCATTCCTCTGGCTCGAAGCCTGGGAACAGCAGTGACAAAAACTTGGAAGAAGGGTTGATGGTTAATTCCAATCCTTCAAACAAATTATGAGGATATTGAGTTGGAACTGTCAGGGGGTGGGGAATACCCCTACAATTCGACATCTAAGGGAAATTCAAGGTCGGTTTTTCCCTGAGATAACATTCCTCTGTGAGACCAAAAAGAAAAGGAGTTACCTAGAAAACGTTGTTGGGCATCTAGGCTATTGTGATCTATATACAGTAGAACCAAAGGGCCTAAGAGGGGGGGTCTAGCATTGATGTGGAAAGAGTCAGTTCATATTCTAATACTACAATCAGATAAAAGATTGATCGATGTGCTAGTCAAATGGCAGGATAAAGACTTTTACCTAACCTGCATTTACGGCGATCATGTTCAAAGTGAAAGGGGGAAACTCTGGGAGAGACTAACAAGAATGGGAATGCTAAGAGATGGTCCCTGGATGTTAACAGGTGACTTCAACGAGCTGGTGAACCCACAGGAGAAACGTGGAGGGCCATTGAGGTCTGATGCATCCTGTAGAGAGTTTAGACAAATGCTATCATCATGTGGATTATGGGAGTTGAAGCACCTAGGATACCAGTTTTCATGGTATGGGAACCGGAATGATGAATTGGTCCAATGTCGATTAGATAGATCGGTTTTAAATCAATCATGGGCGGAGTTGTTCCCCAAAGCTCAGGCTACTTATCTTTCTAAGATCTGCTCAGACCACAGCCCCCTGATAAATGTCCTGGCTGAAGAGGACTGCAGTAGGCGTGCAAACTTCAGATATGATAAGAGATGGATCCAGAGGGAGAGATTTTTGGAGACGGTTTCAGAGTACCTAGGAACTTACCCCTCGGAGGAGGGAACACATATGATGGAGCTAATTGCGAATTGTAGAAAGGAGATTTCAAGGTGGAAAAGGTCCAACAAACCTAACTCAGTTGCAAGACTCCAGGATCTTCAACTCAGATTGGATGTTGCCACCCGACAAGCCTCATTCGATAGGGTTGAGATAGCTCATCTAAAAAAAGTGATCAATCGGGAGTATCTCAATGAAGAACAATTCTGGCAAGATAAATGCAGACTCACCTGGATCCAAAATCGAGACAAGAACAACAAGTTCTTTCATTCTGCAACTAAAAACAGGAGAGCACAAAATCGAATCCACAATTTGTTCGATGAGGAGGGAAAAGAGTGGACCGTTGATGCGCAGATGGGAAAAGTGGCTGAAGCCTATTTTAAAAAGTTGTTTACGTCTGAAGATGTGGGATACCAAATAAAGGAACTGGATGAGGTAAGCCCCTCGATTGAAACCACTATGAATACAATGCTCTTAGCACCAGCGACAGACGAGGAAGTGAAGAAAGTTGTATTTAATATCAATCCCCACAAGTGCCCAGGACCGGATGGTATGATCAGATTCTTTTTCCAACAGTTTTGGGACAAGTTGGGGCCCAAGGTCGTCAGTATGGTGAGGTATTTCTTCATGACTGGTTGCATTGAGGAAGATATGAACAAAACCAACATATGCCTCATCCCCAAGACACTGAAGGCAGAGAGAATGACAGAATTCAGACCCATTAGCCTTTGTAATGTGGTCTTCAAGATCATTGGTAAAGTACTGGCAGCAAGACTGAAGAAAACCTTGCCTACAGTGATCTCTGAAACGCAGGCAGCTTTTGTAGAGGGTCGTCTCATTAGCGAAAATATCTTGATTGCTCACGAACTTCTTCATGCGCTAAGTTCTAAGGTTTTTGACCGAGTGGAATGGCCATTCCTAGAGCAAGCAATGAGGGTTCTAGGTTATGCAGATGAATGGATTAAGCTAGTGATGGCATGTGTGAAATCAGTCAAGTACCAAGTCTTGATAAATGGTGCGGCCTATGGAGAAATAACACCAATAAGAGGACTAAGGCAGGGAGATCCCCTCTTTCCTTATCTTTTTGTGATCTGTACCGAAATGCTGGTGAAGACTCTACAAGTAGCAGAGAGGAAAAGTCAGATCACAGGTCTCAAGGTAGCCAGAAGAGCCCCTCCAATCTCCCATCTCTTATTCGCCGACGATAGCATGTTCTATTGTAAGGAAAACGAAGCAGAATTGAGCCAACTGATCAGAATCATTGAAGAATACAGCTTAGCCTCCAGGCCAAGGGGTGAACTATCAAAAATCTTGTATTCACTTTGGAAAGAATGTGCCACAAGATCGAAGAAGTGGTATTAAACAAAGTCTGGGAATAGAGAAAGAAGGTGGTCAAGGCTTCTACTTGGGGCTTCCGGAATAGACTGAATTTTCTTCAAGAGAGAATGCACACAAAAGTGAATGGTTGGCAGAATATTTTCCTCTCTCCAGGTGGTAAAAAAGTTCTTCTAAAATCGGTGGCCTTAGCCCTCCCAGCCTATACAATGACGTGTTTTAAGCTCCCAAAAACCACTTGTGAGCAGCTAGCTTCGACAATGGCTGATTTTTGGTGGGAGAGAGGGTAAAGGCATCCACTGGAAAGCATGGGAGCATCTCAGTTGGCCCAAAGCGGAGGGTGGATTGGGGTTCAAGGATATTGAACGGTTTAATATAGTATTATTGGGGAAAAAATTATGGAGGATGCTGACCAAACCTGAATCGCTAATGGCACAAATTTACAGAAGTAGGTACTTCAGTAAGTCAGACCCCCTCAATGCTCCACTCGGATCTCGTCCTTCATATTGGAGAAGTATCCACGAGGCTCAGAATATGATAAGGCAGGGATTACGAGCCATAATTGGCACCGGTGAATCCATAAATATCTGGCAACACCAGTGGCTAGGTGCAAAACCAGCTCAAGCGGTGTATTCGACTAGGAATATTCCTCCAGAATTACACCAGACTGTCTCGAGAATCCGAGTAGTTAAAGATCTAATTGAGGATTGTGGAAGAGAATGGAAGCAGGACCTCATTTCCATAATCCTACCAGAGGAAGCTGCTAGAAAGATCCTGCAACTGAGACAAGGGGGAAGGCTAACGAGAGACAGATACGCTTGGGACTACAGCAGATCAGGGCATTACTCAGTCAAGTCTGGCTACTGGGTTCTAAGCGAGATCATCAACAAAAGGAACGAGTTACAAGAGGTTCTCCAACCGAGCTTATCTCCCATATATAAACAAGTCTAGAAAACTGATGTTCCCCCCAAAATCCGTCATTTCCTATGGAAATGCTTGGCCAACTGTCTGTCGGTCTCAAGTAATCTTGCCCACAAACATGTTGCTCGAGATAACTCTTCTTGCAGGTGCTCAAGTAGTAGAGAAACAGTTAACCACCTTCTATTCAAATGCACCTTTTCAAGATTGACATGGGCTTTATCTTCCTTCCCTGTATCCCCTGAGGGAGAATGGTCAGATTCTATTTACCAAAATCTCCATTATGTGCTGAACATCACGGAGTTTCACCCCTAAGGATCCTTACATAGCTCACGCCTGATCTGGGTTCTATGAAGACTTTGGAAAAATAGGAACAGTCTATTATTCCAAGGTAAAGAATTTTCAGCTCTAGAGCTCACTGAGAAGGCGAAGGAAGATGAAGATGAATGGAGGCTTCAAAAACCACCCCAGCAACACACTGAAGCCCACCAAAGCACCAACAGCGCAACAACCTCCTGGATTCCTCCTCCTACAGACTGGATAAAGTGTAACAGTGATGGGGCTTGGAGTGAGAATGGAACAAACACTGGTCTTGGTTGGGTAGTGAGGAATGAGAATGGACAAGTGTTATGGGTGGAAATGAGGGCTATGCCAAGAGTGAACACAGTGCTGGAATCTGAAATCATAGCTCTAAGAAATGCAGTGCTTATGCTCTCCAGATTCAACTATAGGAAGTTGATCTTTGAGTCAGATTCTCAACAACTTGTGTCCATAATGAATGATGGAAGAGATGTCCCGTTCCTTGGGCCAATAATTCAGGACATAAGACAAGCTTTCCAGCACTTTGAAGAGGTGAAGCTGCATTACACACCTCGTGAGAGTAATCAAGTGGCTGACAAAGTTGCGAGAGAGACTATCTCTTTGGAGAATTATGTTTCTCGCATATTTTCTTTAGTGCCAATTTGGTTAAAACAATTAGCGGAATTATAATTTGTGTAAGATTGTGTAAGGATTTAATTACTATCCTTTGGTGAATGAAGAGTAGATGTTGAGCCAAAAAAAAAAAAGCAATGAATTCGAAAAAGGTATATATCACACGAAGCATGGAGGCACCTTTAACCAAAAAGATAATATTTTTTGGAGAATTGGCAAGAATGACTTAAAAAAAACCCAAAATTAACTAATTGACTACTCTAACCATAAACCTACTATATATTCTGTATAATATACAATATAGACATATTTATCCCTACTATACCAACAACTTCTTCCACTACAAACCACACCCCCTGCTTCCTAACAACCACTTTCTATTACCATCACACCAACTCCGACCGCCGGCCCACCGCCGGCCCACCGCAGGTCCACCGCCGGCCCACCGCCGGCCCACCGCCGAACCACACGCCAGACTATCGCCGGACCACATGCCGGACCACCTCCAGCCCACCGCCAGCCCACCGCCAGCCCACCGCCGGCCTACCGCCGAACCACATGCCGGACCATCGCCAAACCACCGCCTGACCATCGTCGGACCACCGCCTAACCATCGCCAAACCACCGCCTGACCATCGTCGGACCACCACCGGACCATCGCCGGACCACCGTCTAGCACCACAGCCGTTCACCTCATCCACTACTACCCTTAAATCATAAAACCCAAAAAGGTAATTTGCTCAACCCTTACTCTTTTTTTTGACAATCACTCAACCCTTACTCTTAAATTTCAAATTTTTTCAATAGTTATATTATTTATTAGTTCTTTTTTTGGTTACTCACCTAATTCACCCATATTTTTTTTCCTTTAAAAAAAAAAACCTTTTCGAATTTTCCGGTGACGAAAACGTGAAAACCAAAAGCCACACAGACTCAGTTCACATTCACACACACTCTCACTTCCCCCAAAATCCATTTCAAAAAAAAAAAAAAATGTGTTCTTCGAAAACCCTAACACACCTCATCTCCACCGTCGTGATTCTTCTAATCACAACAACAACCAGTTTCCACAACGCCGTAGCCTTAGGCGGAGACGTCGTCGGAGGAGGAGGTTCAAACACAAACCATATATATTCCCCGTGCTCCGACACCAAAATCCAAAGATCCGATGGATTCACATTCGGAATCGCATTCTCCTCTCGTCCTTCTTTCTTCCTTAATCAAACAGTTCTTCTCTCTCCCTGTGACCGTCGTCTCACTCTCGCCGCCATGAATTCACAGCTCTCTATCTTCCGTCCTAAGGTCGATGAGATCTCTCTCCTCTCCATCAACACCTCCGCTTTTTTCCCGGTAACAACACCAAAAAAAACAAAAAAAAAAAATCTGAGTTCGTCATTTTTTTTTCGTTTATTAAAATAAAATCGAATTAGTTTAGTGAGTCAGATTAGGAAAATGTGAATTTAGTTTGACTTTGGTTTCTTTGAAAGATTTAGTGTTGACTTTACTCTAATTACATGTCTTGTCTACTTATAGTAAAAATGTTAGGTACAGACAGTATATGTCTAATCATTATTATGCAAATGTATCTTCAGGACAACTATGGTGGATATATGGTGGCGTTTGCGGGTCGGAAATACGCGGCGAGGTCTATACCGGCTTTTATTGCTAACAGTACTTTCATCGTTACCAGTTTTACTTTGGTAAGAAAGAAACCCTTTTTTATTTTTTTTTTGTTACCATGACTGAAGAATCTGAATTATATAACCTTGTTAATTTTATGGTGTTTGAAGGTGATGGAGTTTCAGAAAGGTAGGCTTCAAAATCTGTATTGGAAGAGAGACGGGTGTGCGTCTTGCAAAGGGAATCAGAATTTTGTGTGTCTCAACAGGCAGGATTGTGCGATTAGAACGCCGAGCTGTAAAGTTCGGGGAGGTACGGTGGACTGTAGTCTCGGGATCCAGCTTGCGTTTTCCGGCACTGATAAACACTTGAGGGTTCTCAACTCGTGGTATGAAGTTGAGAATCTTAAGCAGTATTCTCTTTATGGTCTGTATTCGAACCTCAAGAGCTCTCTTACCAGTCAGTTCAACAATTTCTTTTGAGCTTCTTGAGGAGTTCTGTATTTGTTTGTTTGTTTGTTTGTACCACGTAAGTTAACCTCTTTGGTGATTCACTCTAATGGTTTATGAAATGTAACACGAAACTGCAGCAAGCGGAATGTTCCTATTCTGGTCAAATCTGGCTTGCTTCAACCAACTTGTTTTCAGAGTTAGTCAAGAGTCGATCTTAATAGTTATCTCAGTTTATAACCATACTTCAACTCAGATATGTAAAAGCAATATACGTGTATTCGCAAAGTGAAATGTGTGTTCTCTTCTCTATGAAACCCGCAGCTTTCAACACAAAACTCTGGCAGCTGTATTATATACCAAGACAATTAAGACTAGTAGTTCTGTAGTATTACAGGACTGATTCCTATGACAGCACTTCATTTATCTTCTCAGGAACTCTGTCAATTGTTTACCAGCATCACCTTGGGCTGTGTTTGCCTCATCTTGTGGCGTTTCTGATCCCACCGTAATTACACAAGTATATCCTTGAATCAAGACACTGAATATGTGCTTCTCCTTGATTGCTTTATTCTATTAAACTATGTTGATGAAGCAAGATTGGTGACACCGAAGTAAAGAGTCTTCTGGTTGAAAGCATTTATGGCATAGTCAACCTGAAGGTGGCCCAATGGAGACTTGAACCGTAGCCCATACCCGAATCCATACCCAAACCCCGGCTTCCCTTGTCTCAGCGAAGGGTTTCCTGAAACCAATTCCGTAACAGCTTTATCATTTCCATGTCCCAACAACTTCTTTATGGGTCTTGTTCAAAGCAGGCAGAGTGCACTTACCGGGGACAAGGCGGCTTGAGCCTAGGTCCGTTCCACAATCCAAGAAGATGGTCCCTTCTGTCATCTCGTTCTGTACACAAAAGGAACCAAAGCTCAATGAAAGCTTAACAGGAGAAACCATTTGATAATTCTGAAGACCAAATCAATAGCTCCACGTACCAAAGGCAACGCCAATTCTGTATTAGCAACAAGGCATGACCGCCCTGATCCAACAGCACCCTCACCATATCCCCGAACACTGCCTAGCCCACCAATGGCAAATGCTTGATAAGGTGCCATGTCTCCTACAATTGAACCACCTGTCAAGCTGTCACAGAAGAGGTAAGAACCACAGCAAAACTAGGATATCTATATGTTCAGTTGTTTAGACAGAGTATGTAAGATTATGTCAGTACCTTGCTAAGAGAAAAGCTGGTCCCAACCTGACACCTTTTGATGCAACAAACTTGAACCGGTTGAAGATAAGCCACTTGGACACAACCGGAATACCTTGTTCTATTTGCATGGTGAACTGAATATGCGAGAAACCAGTATGAAAGAACAGAAAAGTTGAGAAACCAGTGTAAAATGACTACGCGATTTGCCTAGGCTATGAAACAGAAATGAGTTTCTTACATGAGAAAGACCTTGGTCGGTAGCCTTTGCAAACCGGGATTCTTGCTTTAAAACTACCATACTGTCATGTGTATTTCCACTGCATAGCAAAGAATTCTGTACGATGTAAATATCAGTTTTATGCTAGCGCTTAAGGAAACAAACCAAGGCAAGAGATATTTAATATCACCTGCATGTTATAGGAAATCCATCCAGATCTCTGGTTATCGCGCGTCCGTCATCGTTAATTGGACGCACATGCTGCACCAATGGAGAATATTACTCTTTTACAGCGAAGCGAAACAGTAAAAAGAAGAACACTATTTGTTCTACAATGTCTGAAGAAGGTAATGTGCGGGTACCTCAAACTTTACACTGGTTGTGCTGCTCCACTTTGAACTTGCAGGCTCGCTCAAGTCTAAACCAACAGCTAATTTAGAAAGATTTACACCTCCACTCCCTGACCGAGAAAAATTGTCAACTGGGGTGCCGTGTACCCCTATCTCGGGTGAAAGACAATGCTGTACCAGATTACCAAAATTTGAATGTATTAACCATATCAGAACATGGAAAATTCACTTTCTAAGATAGCTTCATAGATCAGTCACAAAACAAAATAAAAAGAATTGAGTACCTGTATGAAGAAGCACTGTTGTGGTCGCCATTCAGGTCTAGGTCTCCTAAAAGCCACCAATACATTAGAATCATACAACCCTTTATCCCATGATACATCAAGCTTCTCGCTTCCTCCAAACAAATTTGGATGTTTGATACAGAGGCTGCAACAAACAGACCCAAATAAAACACTTGACTCAAAAAGAAAGATATGAGCATTTCAGTTCTGCAGATTGTACAAACTGTAAGTTGTAGCATAAAATCACAAAACTTGCCTGCCAATCACTAGAGAAAGAGGACTGCTAGTATCCCTGTTCAAACAGCAACAAAATGAAGTTAAGTACCGTTCGAAGAAGCTAAAGAGGTACAAGTTTCATGAGTATTGGTTAAAAATGGATGATGGGAGCAAACCTGAAAGCAGGAAACATTAAAGAAGTACAAAGCTTGTGAGTGAAATCCACATTGACATCAATCTTGGCTGCAATCAACAACAACAAAAATTCACAAATTGACACTGCCGATCGAAAACCATTTATCAAAAAACCTTCACATATCAAATCAATCCTATCCCACAATGATGATCAGTAACAAAAAGGTTTAGAAGGTGATTCCTTTACAAACAACCAATGTATCTCTTTATGGAAGCCACAACATCAAATCAATCCGATCTTAAGATTACATGACATTCAAAAGTGAGACCAAACCCACATGATGGTTGATAACAAAAGTGGCAGAAACTGTTTACTCATGCCACACTTATACACATAACACTATTGCATATGAAATGAGTCAAAGCCCCTCCAAAATTTATTGGTTGTTGTGAAATTTACAATCAAATTTCAGCAGATTATCACATTAATACTGATCCAAAAACACGAAATTTTGAAAGAGATGGGTTTAGAAAAAGATAAGAGTGATGACCTCTACCAGCGTGGATGCTCTTCTGAGCTCCCATGGCGATGGAATAAGAGAAGAATCAACCATAAAGAGAACCCAAAACAGGAATTGGCATTAGACAAGCAATGCCCAGAAAGAAAAGGAGGAATCTTTGGTTTTCCTCTTTCTTCTTCTTCTTCTTCTTCGCGAGTGATTGTGCAGAGAGGTAAAGGATTTGTTTTTGATGCTTAGGAGTTTTGGATATTTTAGAGAAGAAGCTTTTAAGTTTGGGTTTTATCTCTTTCGTCTCTCTTTTTAATTCCTTTTGGGCTTCATGCACGTGGGCCGTATCTACAACTATCCAAATCATATAATATGGAAAAAATGTAAAAAATAAAAATAAATAGTTATTCTATCACTAATCCAATTCCTGTAAAGTCCTACTAACTTTATAAAGTGTAAAAAATTATATTGTCATGATATTGATTTTAAGACAAATGTTTAATTTTCATTAAAAATAAAACTGTTATTTTAATATTAGACTAATAAAATCTTTTAAATAATTAATTATTAGTTTCCAAAATATATATATATATATTATCTTTCTCTAATTAATTATGGACAAAAATTACTTATTAATTTTAAAAATTGTAAACTAATCAGAATTTTAAAAACTAAGATTTATTTTTTAATATATACAATATAATTATTTTTAGTAACTATATTTAGAAGAATTTGTTAAAGATTTTAAATTATGATTCTCCTATCATTCTTTTTTTATTTACAAAATTTTTTTGACTTCCGTAAAAAACTATATATATATATATTGGTATCAGTTAGACTAGCTATATTCATTTTGTGACTAAAATTTGGCTACTTTGGCTAGGCATCAACTTAAACTGAATGGAAGATACCAAAAAGCTCCTAAACAAATAAGAACCTAATAAACTCTGAAACGTAACTACAATTTCTATAAATATACCACCTTCATGTTAGAAAAATAATAATAATAATAATAATTAAATTGTAACTAATATGACGTAAACAGTAAACCATATTTTTATTTTTAGTCGATTGTTATACCTCTTTAGTATTAACAGGGAAGGGAAACAAAAACAAATTAACGAAAGAAACAAATATATACATGAGAACAAAGGAGCACCTTTCGATCCGAACTGTTATTCCTCTATTTAGTTCACCAACTAAGTAACAATAACGTATTAAACGAGAAAAAAAAAACGTTTTGAGAGAAAAATTGTATACATAATAAACTCCAAAAGTTGTAACTTGAAAGATAAGGTAACTCAAATAATATCAAAACACAAGAACTCAAAGATAACGAAGATGAATCCCAAAACCCTAGTTACAAATTTTCTCATCCTTGTCCTTGTACAAATCTCAAACTTATCGTTAGAGGTAAACTCGTTACGTGCGTACCACAAGAAGGACTATACATCAGAGTATAAGGTACGGCCAAATACGCTTGTACGAATGGTCATCACCAACGATCTATTCGGTCTAAAGAATGGAAACGCGGGATTTGTATGCGCAAAGGGTGGCAATAAGGTATGGAAGAAGAGCAAACCAGGAGACCGGTACGTCGTGGTTGAGTTTAAGTATGACGGTAAGAACAGGCACACCTTCACGTATTGCCATCTTCGTTCTACTTTTGGGTTTGTCAACTTCCCGGTCAGCGTTCATCCAGACACCTCTGCTCAGTGTTATCCTAGCTACGTATGTGGTTATTCCGTTCGAAAAGATGGGGTTTTTTACAAGCCTGAGAAGAAGCTTTATCCATGGAAGAAGCATGAATAATTTAAGATCGTATTGACATATTGAGTATACATTGTAACTTATGGGTGAAACATGTTGTATAAAAACATTTATTTTTTTCCTTTTTGTAACGTATAATTTACTTTCAAACAATGATTATCTTTGTTTGTTCTATTGTATATGATTTGGAGCTTAATTAAGGTAACCTAGCAAAATTACTTCAAAAATACTCAAGCTGTCAAATATAAATTAGTTAATCATATTATCTAAAACTAGTTTAATCTTTAAATTAAAATTAAAAATAATATAATGTTTTGATAATGCATATTTTAGAGTTTTCAAAAATTTTACTATATGAAAATTTATTATTTAGTTGAGGATCCAGAAAATAATTAATTTTGTTCTTGTCAAAAATGTATTTTCAAAATAATTAACCCAACCTTCGTGTGTGTAGTATTTCTTGCTTTGTTCTAACAAACTAAAAGAATAAACATTTTCATGTCAATACCATTTTCCGATTAGATGATACTAACTGTGTCTTCATTGATTTATTTTAGAATCACGAAGTCTTTAACAAAACACACCTGCAACTTCTATCTATATCAAGATTAATATATATATCCTTGATCTTTCCTCTCATCCGCAGAATTTTTATCACCAGTCACTATGACTCTGATCTATGCTCATTGTTTGGTTCACTTGCAGTGTTGTATTTTGAGCTATTTGAGGCAATGCCTTGTATAAATGTTGGCTACGCTCATTTGACAATGGTTTTATATTGTCTTATATTTTATTTCCCATCACAAACAGCTGCCATTAGCAAACTTTGCTACTCTGATCAAACAACACATCTCTTTGAAATAGGGCGGTTACACGTTTTTTTTCTCAGGCAAATAAACTATATAGATTAACATTTACAAAATACATAAACATTTCTAAACAAATACAAGAAAATTGTTACAACTTTAATAAAGGAGAAGAGAACAACCATGCTATCTTTAGAATAATAGGTTAATAGAGACATATATATATATAATATATTATGTTCTTTCCTCACATACTTTATGGCTAGTAACATGTAGCTGAGACTCCAAAATGCATTTAACATTATATTATTTAAAGCGAAGAAACTAAATGTCTTTAGAAATGTTTCTAGAACTTGTGAAAAATTAAAATATTTGATGGTTCCCAAGAAAATTCTCTATGTTCATCGTGATATATCATATATCTGTTAGTTTCTCTCCCATGATTACACTTTTAAGATGACGATAATATTGGATTTGTGAA
The DNA here is from genome assembly GCF_000633955.1 of Camelina sativa. Classification (NCBI taxonomy): domain Eukaryota; kingdom Viridiplantae; phylum Streptophyta; class Magnoliopsida; order Brassicales; family Brassicaceae; genus Camelina; species Camelina sativa. Next base: position 11,285,599 of record NC_025688.1, read on the forward strand.
AGTTTGAACATGCTATTATTAATATATAAAAGGTTAGGTCAATACACTAATTACCAATTAGTTTTTAGTAGCAAACCCAAGATAAACCTAAATTTAATGTGGTATTAGAGCCCATGTTTTAAGTTCTGGTGGACCTAGAAAAATGCATACGAACATACATCTTGTTAACCCAAGTAAGGGGGGCCAAGAATAGGTTTATTATCGGTCAAGTGAGATCGGTTCGAGATGCAATTATCATCTCGAACAGGCGTGTTAATATCCCACATGTGGTCTTTGATTTGAATGGGAGATTGTTGGATACAATCCAAGTCCCACATCGCAAGTTTGAAGAGACTATTGTTGATATATAAAGGTTAGGGCCAATCCACTAATTACCAATTGGTTTTTAGTACAAAGCCCGAGATAAACCCAAATTTAACAAATAAATGACAAAAAAAATTAATATAAAATTTTTACCAAATTTTTATATTTCTATTACAATTTTTCTTTATTACAAAATTTAGATATTTCAATTTTCTATTATATTAAATTCATTTGCTTTTGAAAATTAGAAAAATAAATTAAAATGTAATTCATTAAATTACATGACCAATGTTCCTACCAAAAAAATATGACCAATAATTGTTCTAAATTTTTACTACAAATCTACACAATATGCTGAAATTAATATAAAACAATTTAATATATATAGCATTTACAATTAACTATACAATACTATATATAATATGTTTTTCTATGATATCTAATTAGATTATTTGTTTTAAAAATGAACCATTTTCCGAGATAATACATTTAAAACAACAAAATAATTTTCCTATAATTATAATCATTATATTTAAATTCAAATATTAAGCTTTGGCAAGTCGCCAATATATAGTCAAATTCAATAATTTATATTACTTTACTGATATTAATAATATTAATAGAATAAAATTCAAGTTAAATTTAAATATATAGTTTAACTTGTGCATGGAAAGGGTTCTTATAAAATAAAATCTTTATCTTCACTGAAAAAATGTTTATTTTTATATAATGATTAGCTCTTAACAAAATGTACAATGATTAATTTTGTTCTATAATTTATATTTAAAAATTTTTATTTATGGTTAAAGAAACGAGCGGTTTCTTTTCAGCGATCCAACACAACCTTTCGTAATCTTAACCGTTTCCGACCGGCGTCGGTTTTTCCGGCGTCGGTCGGCCTTCCCTACCCTCTAGACTTACCATGTTTCTCTTTTGTTAAGTTTTTAGATAGTCAATAATGGCAAATCGTGGTTTTCAAACTTACGTCTTTGGCCTCCTAGCAATGATGGTGTTACATGGTCTAAGTCCGGTGGCTTCAATTCAGGCTTTGATCTCGTTGATGGCTCCATTGTTGGATAGGGAAAAACATCCAATCAACCAGTTTTCACCAATCGATCCGAACGATGCTGATTCAAGCCATCCCCAGATTGGTTTCTTCTTTGTAATTTCAGTTTGGTGGAATCGTGATGTCCTTCCTTGTAGAAGGTTTGTTTCCGGTGAGTTAATCCTTTTCCGGTGGAATGTCCGATTATCAATCGGTGAGTGTCTCCCTACCTATAGGTACAGAATTTTCATTTGGGTTTTTGATCCTGGAATCAACAATTTCATCACGGTGGCTGAAGGATATAGTCTTCCAATGGATCGAATCTGAAAAATTTCATTCATATCGTGATGGGACTTCACATTTTATCGGGCTTGAATCTGAACTTTTCTGCACCAATTGGGGATGAGCGTGTTTATTTTGATTTTGTGGATGGTCTCCTTGTTGAGTTTGTGGATGGTCTCCTTGTTGAGTTTGTGGTTTTAACACAAACTGTTTTTCAAGATAGTGAGAGATACACAACGGAATTGATTGACAAAAATGGTATGGGCACTTTTACTAATAGACGAATACGACTTAATTTAATGATCAGGAGACAGAACTTATGTTCTCTCATCAACAATCTTCTTATGGAGTTTCAAGTCGACAATGTGACTAGAAGAAAGAAAGTCACATGTGTAAACAAGCCAAAACACAAATGTGTCCACACTCCTCTTGGTTTTATACTAGGTGGAGACGAAGATGAAGGACTTTCAAATAGTCTTAGGAGACATTGGAGACATCGTACACTATGGAAACAACCATGGATAATAAGACAACGGATTTCTCTAAATGATCATAGAGAATCCTTGCCGCAATTATCAAGTATATCGATCTCAAGAAGGCAACAAGATCTAGAATCATTTCCAGCAACATTAGATCTATGTTTCTTAATTAAAGTAATGTCAATGACATTTTGGAGTTTCAGCACCAAGCTGATAGCCAATAAAAAGTGTGTGAAG
>NC_025688.1:11288208-11350266 GCF_000633955.1 Camelina sativa
GGGGGGGGGGGGGGGACTTAACAGATTTTATCTGTTGCCTAGAAGTCTAAATAACAGTAGGGTCACTTCCACTCCTTCACTGAAATTGTATCAATTTCATGTATTTGCATATAACGGTTGCATAGGAATGTTTCTGTATTTTGTAAACACTTTTTGTTATTAATATAATTGATTTGTGGAAAAAAAAAATCTTTATTTATTTATTTTTGACATTATTGAGTCCAGTCCTTAACTCAATTCCTACTACGTGGGATAAGAAGATTTGATAGAGTTCAACTTGGAGGCGACAGCTGCAAAAAGTGAATCTTAATTAAACACTTACACAAGGACTTACAACTTTTTTCGATTTCACTGATTCCCTTTTTTGGGCTTAGGACCTTCTTTCTCAGTTAGAGTCTTTGTCTAAGCTTGAGAAGAGAGTACTGTTTAGAAAAACACGTTTCTGCTACCGATTTCCATCCTGTTTCGAGAGAAAGTTAAGATAATTGATCAAATCCTCCCCAAAAATTAGGGTTTGTTAGTTGTTTCTTATCAAGTCAGAGTTTTTCGTAAGAAGATGTCCGCGGCAATGGATAAAGCCCTTATGGCCTTGTCGCTTGACGAAGAAGAAGATCTTCCTTTTGAAATGCCGGATCCACCGGAATTCTCATCTTCGGTGAGAAATGCAATCAGTCTGGTTGGAAGGATTTTAAACCCAGAGGCACAGCCGATGCATAGGCTGTTGAGAAATCTGCCAAGAAAATGGCAAAAAGAAGGAAGAGTAAGAGGTATAGCTCTAGACAAGGAAAAGTTCCAATTCATCTTTGATTCTGAGTATGATTTACAAGATGTTTTAAGCAAAGGAACACATACGTTTAATGAATGGTCAATAGTAGTGGATCGATGGTATGAAGACCCGCCCTTGAATTATCTTCAAACAATGCCGATCTGGGTCCAGATCTGGAATCTGCCGATCAACTTTTACACAAAAGCAGCAATAACAGCCTTGGGGGAGCTTTTAGGTCAAGTGCTAGAAGTAGCTTTTGACCCGGAGCAGCCTCAACTTCAGGGGTATGTGAGAGTAAAAATCTTGTTTGATGTATCTAGACCTTTGAGAACCTCCAAAGTGGTCAATTTACCAAGAGGTGGATCAGCGACAGTCAGATTTCAATATGAAAGGGTGCAAAAGCGATGTTATAAATTTCAAAGACTCACCCACGAAAAAGATGCTTGCCCTTTAGTGCTAAAGGAAAGAGAAGAGCTGAAGAAGGCTAAGCAAAGGGGTGAACCTGCTGAAAGGAAAAATAAACCTTTGTTTCTTAAAGAGTCTGATCCACTCTTTGGAGTCTTAAGAGAGGATCAAGTAGGAGTTGATGTCGATTCAGGTAGACCTAAGATAGCACCGGATGTGCTTGAAGGTATGAGACAGTATCTACTGACATCTAACGAAGGAGAAAAAAACTGGAGAATTGAAAAGATCAGAAAGTCAGTGAGTGAAGTGGAGAGGGACCCCATGCTTCAAAAATTGATATTGAGGTTGGAGCCTTTACCGCTGGTTCACTTGGATCTGAATAAAGATAAAGGCATGGTGTTCAACTATGAAGAGGTTGGTTATAATTTGGAGAGGCCAGAAAGAGAGGCTCCTGTTCTAAGCAGGAGTTTGGAAAGAAATTCGGAGACAGATAGGTCTCTATGGAGAAGGGATCAGAGCAATCAGATTTCTATCCACCACTCGAGGAACTTCCTAGCTCTCTCTCAGCCTTTTCAGGTTAATTCGACGGTTTTCAGAACTGGCTCTTTTGTAGCTGGTTCGTCCGGGATTAAGCCTAAAAAGCCTAGAGCAAGAAACAGACCCACCAAAAGTACAAGAAAAGCTAAACCTCTGGAGGTGGGGCATATTGAGGTGATTCAAGAAATGAAGTTAGGGTTAAGTATTGGGGTAAAAGAAAAAAGGAAAGCAATGAGGGTCCTAGTACTGCGAAGTCGGCTAAACTGATCCCCTTGGAGGTAGTCCCAAAGGAGGGACTGCCCAACGCGCAATGAGTATGATAAGCTGGACTTGCCAAGGCTTGGGACGGTCTCAAGACTTGGCGATTCATCGTCTCACAGAATTGCGTAAAAAATACTTCCCTGAGATTCTGTTTGTAATGGAAATGATGCACAGTAGAAATGTTTTAGTAGATTTACAAGTGTGGTTGGGCTATGAGAGGGTTTTCACTGTCGAACTAGTTGGTAAAAGCGGTGGTTTAGCTTTTTTCATCAGAAGCGGAGTTCAGGTTGATTTTAAATATGTAGATAAAAACCTGATGGATTTTCAAGTTCAGTTTGGGGCTTTCTCCTTCTTTGTCTCGTGTATATATGGTGACCCTGTTTCAAAGAAACGCAAGGAGAATTGGGAAAGATTAAGCAGGATAGGAGTGAGTCGTAAGGAGAGATGGTGTATTTTGGGAGATTTCAATGATATCTTACACAACGGAGAAAAGCTTGGTGGTCCTCGAAGATGTGAATCTCTTTTCCAACCTTTTGCTGAGATGATCGAAGTCTGTGAAATGAAGGAATTGGATACCAAAGGTAATAGCTTCTCTTGGGCTGGTAGACGCTATAATCTTTGGATTCAAAGTCGACTTGATAGGTGTTTTGGTAACAAGGAATGGTTCTCTCAGTTTCCAGCTTCATATCAATACTTCTTGGAGATGAGGGGATCAGATCATAGACCCATTTTGATCAAGCTGATGGACTCACAAGAGGAGTATAGAGGTCAATTTTGTTTTGACAAGAGGCTGCTGGGTAAACCAAATGTGGCGGAGGCAATAGTTCAGGCGTGGGGTAACAAATCAGGTGAGGATGAGGTTTTAGTATCTCAAAGATTACGTTTCTGTCGTAAGGCTCTCAGTGTTTGGAAAAAGGCAAATTCTCTAAACGCTCAAGATGCCATTTCTCAGATTGAAAGATCCTTAGAACACGAGCAGTCCTCCTCCTTGCCAAGGTTTGGGTTAGTAGTTTCTTTGAAAAAGGAATTAGCATTAGCCTATAGAGAGGAGAACTTTTCTGGAGCCAAAGAAGCAGATTTGCTTGGTTAAGAAGTGGAGACAGAAACTCAAGTTTTTTTCACGCTTCAGTTAAGGAGAATAGGGCAAGGCTAAGAATAGCCTTCTTAACAGACAAGAATGGAGTTGATCAGAAATTTGAGGCTGCCAAAGGAGAGGTTGCTGTGGAGTATTTCCAATCTATATTCTCTTCTTCTAACCCCACTCCCTTTGAGTCTTGGTTATCAGATTTCCCGAGTAGAGTCACTGAGGATATGAATAGAGGGTTATTAAGGACGGTTTTTAAGGAAGAAATAAAAGAAGCAATGTTTTCCATCAATCCAGCAATTGCCCCAGGTCTTGATGGGATGTCAGCACTCTTTTTTCAAACTTACTGGGAAACTGTGGGAGAGCAAGTAATCAAAGAGGTGAAAGTTTTTTTTGAGGAGGGTAGGAATGGAACTATACACACTTATGTTTGTTGCCAAAAATTCTACATCCTTCATTGATGAAGGATCTCCGACCGATCAGTCTGTGTTCGGTTCTTTACAAAGTCATCTCCAAAATTATGGTAAAAAGGCTACAGCCTCTGCTGTCAATCATAGTGTCCGAAACGCAAACGGCCTCTGTTCTTGATAGGTTGATATCAGACAATATTTTGGTAGCACAAGAGATTGTCACAGTATGCACACAATCCCGAGGGTGTCTACTGGTTTCATGGCTATCAAGACTGACATGTCCAAAGCATATGATCGTCTGGAATGGAGTTATATTCATTCTCTATTGTTGGCGATGGGTTTTAGTATCCGATGGGTGGAACTGGTAATGGTCTGTATCTCTTCAGTGACTTTTTCAGTTCTCATTAATGATCAACCTCATGGGATGATCAAACCTCAAAGGGGAGTAAGACAAGGGGATCCTTTATCACCCTTCTTATTTGTTCTGTGCACTAAGGGGTTAACTCATCTCCTTAATAGAGCTCAAAGTGAAGGTACAATATCGAGTATTCAATTATATGAGAGTGGTCCAGCTATACATCATCTTTTGTTTGCGGATGACAGCCTCTTTATGTGTAAAGCTTCAGCTGAACAAGCCGAGACTCTTTTGGCAATCCTGACAAGATATGGCAAGGTCACAGGTCAAGAACTAAATCTGTCTAAATCTGCTATCACGTTTGGTTCGAGAGTATCAGAGGAGGTGAAACACGAGATTCAGATCAAAATGGGTATTCATGATGAAGGTGGAGCGGGTAAGTACCTAGGACTACCTGAATGTTTTAGCGGGTCGAAGGTGGAAATTTTGAGCTATATTAAAGATAGACTCAACTCAAAGGTCTCTAGCTGGCATGCGAAAGCATTGTCTCTAGGTGGAAAAGAAGTCATGATTAAATCTGTGGCAATGGCGATGCCAGTGTTCGCAATGTCATGTTTCAAGCTGCCTAAATTTACTTGTACTAATCTGTCAAGCACAATTGCAAACTACTGGTGGAGTTCATGTGATTATCGAAAGAAGATTCATTGGATTAGCTGGGAGAAGTTATGTTTATCCAAAGATTTAGGAGGCATGGGGTTTAAAGATATCAGACTTTTCAATCAAGCCCTGTTAGCCAAACAGGCTTGGAGACTGTTGCAGGAACCAAGTTGTATGTTCTCAAAGCTGATAAAATCAAGGTACTACCCCAATTCTTCCTTTTTAGATGCAAGAATAGGTACCAGACCTTCATATGGTTGGAGAAGCATCATCTTTGGTAGGGATTTGTTAATCAAAGGATTGATGAAGAGAGTTGGTAATGGGGCATCACTGAAAGTCTGTATGGACCCATGGATTGATGATGATGTCATGAGACCTCCATGGATAAAGAATTCAATCATTGATATCAACCTCAAGGTGGAGGACCTTATTGACTTTGGGCATAGAGACTGGGATCTACAAAAGCTACACTACCATTTCTTGCCTATTGATATCGTCAAAATTAGGAAAAAGAAATCAGTGGTAGCCAGAGAGGATTTTTTAGGTTGGAAATTCAATAAGAGTGGAGCCTCTTTGGTAAAGTCAGCATATTGGCTTGCTTGTCAAATTAACAATCAGAGGAATATACAAGAAGCTGATATGCAACCATCGATCAACATTCTCAAAGCACAGGTCTGAAAATTGCAAACTGATCCAAAGCTAAAAGTCTTTCTCTGGAAAGTTTTAAGTGGAGCCTTACCGGTACTATCCAAACTGAATCGCAGAGGACTCAGCCTTGATGAGAGATGTCAAGCGTGTGGTCAAGATGGAAAATCAGTAAATCATGTTTTATTTGAATGCAGTATGGCAAGACAAGTTTGGGCATTATCAGATTATCCATCCCCTGAAAATGGGTTTGATAAAGGTTCTGTTTATTCAAACATGCATCATTTACTGGTTAACAGAGATAATATTCATTGGCCAACTCAACTGAGAAAGAGTTTTCCATGGATTATATGGAGAATCTGGAAGAACAGGAATTCACTGTTTTTTGAAGGTAAAAGCTTTCTGTTGCCGACTTCAGTTCAAAAAATCGAAGACGATGTCGAGGAATGGTTTACAGCTCAAAGATTGGATTCAAATGGAGAAGAAATTATTCCAGTAAGTCCAAGACCTGTGGAAACCAGTAATGATGGGAGCAACAATGGGGAGAGAAGTGGAGTGAGAGGTGAAAAGTGGAAACCACCTGATACATCATGGTTTAAATGTAATGTTGGGGTATCATGGTCTCGAAGGAATCAAATGGGAGGTGGGGCGTGGGTGTTGAGGAATGAGAAAGGTGAGGTGATTTTACATAGCCGTAGAGCCTTTTCCAACACCACAAGCAGAGATCAGGTCAATTTTCTAGTTGTCATTTGGGCGATGGAAAGTATGATCGAACACAAATGTGTAAACGTTTTGTTTGCCTTTGAAGACAAGTTGCTAGTCAATTGCGTTCTTCGACCAAAAGCTTGGCCATCCTTCTACTATGAATCAGGAGAGTTACGAAGGAGGTTGGAGTTTTTTGTGCAGTGGGGATTGAAAATGGAAAGTCCAACAACTAATAGAGGAGCTTTTCTCATCGCTTAAAGCGTCACAAGTGAGTGCAGACTGCAGTCCTATGTAGCAGCTAGTTATCCTAGATGGTTGCAGCAGGTATTTGAAGATGAGAGAGTTTCATCCTCTTTATAGTTGGTAAAGATGGGAGTTTTTTGGTATAGGTCTTACCGCTAATTGACAGGTCATGTTTGTTCAAATGATGCTGTCCAGATTAGTTCTAGTAGGAAATGACAGCCGGAATTTTTTGAAAAACTGTAGTGTGCATTGCAGGTTGTAATCACTTGGTTTTAACACCATATATATATATAATCCAGATTGTTAGAATTAGCGGAAGAGAATGGTAGTATTAGCGAGAGTATGGTGAGGAACAAAGAGAATGTCTAGCTAAGTGTATTCGACTAGAATAGTTCAAATACAACATGTGGCTACACCCTTAAATAGGCGGCCAAGACTAGGTTCAATCCCTACCCTTTTACACAAATAGAAACATAAGATAGAGACATATAGAGAGAGGTAAGGGTGCGCTCCCAAGTGTTGATAGTGACATTAGAGAGGTCAACTTGCATACACTCACACGTGAGTCCTTCTTCCCTCTACACCTCCAACGGCTACAAGAAGTGTTCTCGATCCTTCTTATGGGCTGTTGATGGACCGAACTCCTCTTCTCCTCTTATGTATCTCATTACATTTGGCCTGGCCTTATTGTAGAGTTGTACGGACGTCCGTACGGTACGGACACGCCCTTGGCCACGGACACGCCCTTGGCCCTAACATGATCGGCCATGGTCAATACTCCCCCTCAAGCTTAGCCGATCGGGAAGGCTAAGCTTGGAACCCGTGAAGTATCACCTCGTTAAGAACCTTGGTTTAGAAAACCTCATGGGACAAAACTAATCCAAGGGAAAAAGAGTGTGATATCCACGAGTTAGGTGAGTCGATCATGGATGTGTTAGGTCTACGAGTCCTAGTTTGCTGTGAATGTATTCACAGACTTGAGGACTCGCAGCCTTGGTGAGGATATCCGCCAACTGATCCTTGCTTGGAGTGTGGCACGGTAACGTTACCCCTTCTTCTATCTTTTCTCGAACCTTGTGGCAATCGGTTTCAATGTGTTTGGTTCTCTCATGAAAGACTGAGTTGGTAGCTATATGGATTGCAGCTTCATTGTCACAGTGCATGGTGATTGGTTTCTCTGATTCAATGCCAAGATCCTTAAGAAGTCCCTTCAACCAAATCAGCTCATTGGTTAGCTTCCTCATTGCTCGATACTCGGCTTCGGCACTCGAACAAGAGACAACTTTTTGCTTCTTTGATTTCCATGTAACTAGGTTCCCTCCTACGAATGTGCAGTACCCCGTGGTTGACCTCCTATCCAAGGTATCTCCAGCATAGTCAGCATCACAATAGCCCACAATCTCAGTGTTTTCATTCTTGCCCATCCATATGCCTTGGCCCGGGCTACCCTTAAGATAGCTTAGGATCCTTTCCACCATGCTCCATTGGTACTTGGTTGGGGCCTTCATATGTTGGCTCACCTGATTCACAGCATAACATATGTCAGGTCGTGTGATAGTGAGGTATATCAGCTTACCTACAAGGCGTCGATATCGAGTGACATCTTCATATGGCTCATCCATGGGTTCACGCGGTTTGCCCTCTTTGGCCCTAAGACTCTCCCCCTTTCGCTTGAGCTAGTAGTCCTCATCAAGTGGAGTGCGCGCCGGTTTGGCACCGAGCTTTCCTGTTTCAGCCAAGAGATCAAGGGTATACTTCCTTTGCGAAAGAAAGAGCCCCTCCGGAGAGCGGCAAATTTCAATGCCTAAGAAGTATTTTAGTGCACCAAGGTCTTTAATATCAAAACTAGATTGAAGAGAGCGTTTGATGTCATGAATACCATCCTTGTCGTCACCGGTCACAATGATATCATCAACATAGATAAGGACCACGACAATGCCCCGCGCAGTGGTAAGTGTGAAGAGGGTGTGATCAGCCTCCGAACGCTTGAAGCCACTAGCTTTGAGAACAGAGGTGAGTTTGTGGTACCAAGCCCGTGGAGACTGCTTGAGGCCATAGATGGCTTTGTGGAGACGTAAGACGCGGCCTGGAGTGACTATGTCCTCAAGACCCGGTGGGGGAGTCATGTAGACTTCTTCTTCAAGCTCGCCTTGAAGAAAGGCGTTCTTGACGTCCATTTGCCACAAATCCCATGATAGATTAACCGCCAAGGAGAGCACGACCCGGACTGTATGGAGTTTGGCCACCGGGGCGAATGTGTCCGTGTAATCGGTGCCGTATGTCTGAGTGAATCCACGAGCAACTAAGCGTGCTTTGTGCCGTTCAATCTCGCCCGTACTCAGATACTTGATGGTAAATACCCATTTTGAACTGACCGCTTTTTTCCCGTTAGGAAGGTCGGCTTCATCCCATGTATGGTTGCGGATCATAGCGTCGGTTTCGTCTTTGACCGCATCTACCCAGACTTTGTGGTCCTTGGCCTCATCATAGGTTTGAGGGACCCAATTGGCGTCAAGGTGACTGATGAAGGCTTGGTGATCCGGTGGTAACAGCACAAGCGAACAAGTGGCCTGGATAGGATGAGCGACGGCTTGGTTGTTGTAGTAGACCCTCTTGTCTTTCCAGGTAGAGGGGTGAGATTTAACCCGTGCACTTCTACGTAAGATAGGTTGAGGAGGTCTGACTTCATCACTTAACATAGGCAGTTCATCACTGTCCCCGGCCTCGTCAAGATGACCCTCGGTAGGCATTGTAGGTGGCGCCGTAGTGGCGTCATGGGTACCAGGTACGGTCGATGTTGTAGGTGGCACCGTCGGTGGGCCAGGTTCAGAAGGAGCGTTTTCGAGCTCTGGAGATCCTTGGTCATCAGTTGTGGCCGGCCCACCCCCGGACCGGCTGGCGTCCATCGTTGATTCTGACTCAGGTCGTGTACGGTCCGGTGTAGGGGCCGGGTTGCCTAAGTGGTCTAGAAAGAACTTCAAGCTCGAGGCTCGATCACTAGGTGAATGAGAGAGGTCTTTAAGGCTGTGCCAGTCCTTTTTGTCGAAGTAGCCAGCATTCTCTATGAACCGTACATCCCTAGAAACATATAGGCGACTAGTCGTCGGATCATAGCACTTGTACCCCTTATGAGTTGTAGAGTAACCAATGAACATGCACCGTGTGCTCTTAGCGTCGAGTTTACTCCTTTGCTCTCCAGGAACTAACACAAAACATACACAGCCAAATACACGTAAGTGGTCCAATGAAGGTTTAAATTTGTTGAGTACCTCAAATGGAGACATGTCGTGAAGAACTTTGGTTGGGGTCCGATTGATTAAGTAACAAGCGGTCATCACAGCATCACCCCAAAACCTTTTAGTGACATTGGAGTGGAACATCATTGATCTTGCCACCTCCATAAGATGGCGATTCTTCCTCTCGGCCACCCCATTTTGTTGGGGCGTATATGGGCAGCTAGTTTGTTGTAGAATGCCATGCTTGGCTAGGTGTTCTTTGAACTTGTAACTTGTATATTCTCCACCATTGTCTGATCTAAGTACCTTGATTTTAGCATTGAAATGATTAGTAACATAATTTTGGAAATTCATGAAGGCATCAAACACCCTATCTTTTGATGGTAACAAGGTAATCCATGTATACTTAGATTTTTCATCAATGAAAGTCACAAAGTACTTGTTATTATCTCTAGAAAGACATGGTGAAGTCCATACATCTGAATGTACTAAATCAAAGCAATGTTCATAAATGGTGGTAGATTTAGGGAAAATAGACTTGCAATGTTTACCAAGAATACAAGACTCACAACTTGAGTTATCAAAAGAAACATTTGGTAACATTAAGGCAAGAGCACGAGAATGAGGATGGCCTAATCTAGCATGCCACACACTATCCGAATTAACAACAAAACAAGACTTAATAGAGGTAGATAAGTTTGGTGAGGTTTTCTCTAAGACATAGAGATCTCCACTCCCTTGTCCTTCTCCAAGAACTTTCCCAGTCTCAATATCCTGAAAATGAACACTATTAGGACCAAAGATTGCATAACACTTTAAATCATTAGTGGCCCTCTTAACCGATAGAAGATTAGAGGTGAAGATAGGCATAAAGAAAGCTTTTGAGGTCTTATCAAATAGTTTCAAGTCCCCTATTCCTTTCACAGGTATTTGTTCTCCATTAGCAATAATAACATTCCCTAAAGCCGGTTCTATGTTGTTAATTAGACTAGGGTTACTAATCATGTGGTGAGAAGCACCCGAGTCAATGACAAGTGAGTTATTCGGCTTAGAGGTAAAGAAAGAGATACCAGACTCCTTGAGTGAGGCAATGGAGCGAATGAGTGCCTCAAGGTCCGATTTTCTCACTATCTCCCCATAGGCTGCGGTCATGGCTGCCTCATCTCCTTGCTTCGATGAACCGGCTCCCTTGTCACTAGTCGCTTCCTTCGAGAGGTTAGCCTTGAACTTGGCCGGTTTAAGATGGGGATGGAGTATCCAGCATTTGTCTTTAGTATGACCTCGCTTCTTGCAATGGTCGCATATCCACACCTTCCTATCCTCTTGCTTGTATACTCCTTTGTTGGCCGTAGCAAGCTCCCCCTTACCGCTAAACAAGTCGAGTGATCCTTGTTCCTTTTGGATTTGAGAACAAATGTCTTCAAAGGAGGGTAGTTTGTCAGCCCTAAGGATGTGCTTCAAGAGGTCATTGAAGGATGGATTCAAGGTGAGGAGGAGGCCAAAGACCTTGTCTTGCTCCTTCCTTTCACTCAGTACCGCCGGATCGAGTGTACTTGGCCTCAACATATCGAGTTCAGACCATAATGCTCGAAACTTACCAAGGTGCTTAGTGAACTCCAAATCATCTTGATGGAGCTCATTAATAGCCTTCTTGACTTCAAACACTCGAGTCAAGTTAGAGACATTACCATAAACATTTTTAAGCGTTTCCCAAAGCTCCTTGGCCGTCTCACAGTAGGAGTATGCTTCAAGGATTGGTGTGTCGAGAGAGTTTTGGAGAACAGATAGGACCACTTGGTCTTCTTGAAACCACTTGGCCTTCCTCTCGCTCTCTTCCTCTACTTCCACCTCGGAAGCGCGCTCTTCTTCTCCTTTGAGGTTTTGCTTTGGAACATAGTCGGCTTCGACATGGCTCCAAAGGCCACGACCTCCAAGGGCGGTTCTTGTGGTTCTTGTCCACAGCAAATAGTTTGTTCCTTTGAGAACAACCGGTGTAGTGATTGGCTTCGAGTTCTCCATCGCCAAGTGCTATGGACCGCTGGATAAACTCTTTGTCCGGTGGGTAAACACGAAGTAGGCGAGATACAGTGATGGCGAAGAGAAGAATGTGAGTATAGGAATAGAATAGAAGAGTTGGTTGGTCAAGAACGACAACCAAGCTCTGATACCATGTTAGAATTAGTGGAAGAGAATGGTAGTATTAGAGAGAGTATGGTGAAGAACAAAGAGAATGTCTAGCTAAGTGTATTCGATTAGAATAGTTCAAATACAACATGTGGCTACACCCTTAAATAGGCGGCCAAGACTAGGTTAAATCCCTACCCTTTTACACAAATAGAAACATAAGATAGAGACATATAGAGAGAGGTAAGGGTGCGCTCCCAAGTGTTGATAGTGACATTAGAGAGGTCAACTTGCATACACTCACACGTGAGTCCTTCTTCCCTCTACACCTCCAACGGCTACAAGAAGTGTTCTCGATCCTTCTTATGGGCTGTTGATGGACCGAACTCCTCTTCTCCTCTTATGTATCTCATTACATTTGGCCTGGCCTTATTGTAGAGTTGTACGGACGTCCGTACGGTACGGACACGCCCTTGGCCACGGACACGCCCTTGGCCCTAACATGATCGGCCATGGTCAATACAGATGACCAATAAAAAAAAACAAAAAATTAAACACTTACACAATAAGATTTCAATTAGTTTAAATTTATATATTAAATCTCTATTGACACGTGGTTAAAAGTGGTTAGAGATTAGTCTTACATTCCACATTTAGCCTTAGAAAATATGTAGAAATTATCCTTAAATTTATAATTAAAGATAACTTTAAAATTTATGATAAAATAGAGATCGTAAATTGAAGATAACTATAAAATTTAAGATAAAAAAAAAAATACCCTAAGCCAGGGCTCAATATAAGGCATACCGAGCAGCAAAGCAAATCAACAACAAAGACTCTCAAAGCTTGATATGGGACATGGAGAAGAAGTTGCTAAACAGTTGACTCCGACATCAATGGATTGTCTTTCTGATGATCTCCTTCTCCAAATCTTATCCTTCCTTCCCACAAAACAAGCTGTTTCAACCTCTGTTCTCTCCAAGAGGTGGAGAGCTCTGTTTGCTTTCACTCACAATTTTGGCTTCGACACTTACATCTTTTGCCACCCGAGAAATAATAAACGATATAAATATGAGACTAGTGAAGACATGCGAAAGAGATTCAATGATTTTGTGGACAGAACATTGGCTTTGCAATTGCAAGGGGGTAACAATATAAACAAGTTCTCACTTAAACTTTGTAAATATTATAAAGTTGAACAAGGTGACGTTGACCGATGGATATGTTATGCCCTGGAACACGGTGTCTCTGATCTTCATCTACACATAAGAAATACGTGGATGTTTTCAATCCCATCCAAAGTCTTCACCAGCACAACACTTGTTAAGCTATCATTGGAAATACCATTGTCAGACTTCCCAAACGTTCCGGATGCATCTCTCCCAGCACTAAAGGTTCTCTTTCTTCGTTCAATCAGGTTTAAGGATGATCAATTATCTAATTTGCTTCTCCCTGCTTGCCCTGTACTTGAAGACTTAACCATACGATATCCCCGGTTTACTCCAAATTATTCAAACGTCATATCCAGCAAAACCATTAAGAAACTCTCCGTTATCTTTGGCCATCGCAATGGTGATTCTGTTTCCAGAATAATTTCATTTGACACCCCTAACGTTGTCGACTTCTTTTACTCTGATTATCTTGGGAATGAATCTCCGCAATGTCGTTTCAATTCACTTGCCAAAGCTACATTGGACTTTGAATTATTAAAAGCTGACAAGCAACCGAATGTGAGGGATCTCATCAGTGGGATACGCAATGTCAAGACCCTTCACTTGACTTCTTATGCTGTCGAGGTTAGTTTCCGTGTGTAGATTGGTCTCATCATCTTTTTGATTAGAAACAGGATAACATTTATTGTGTGTGTGTTTCAGGTGATTTCAGTAAGCTGCAAAGATGGATTACCCGTGTTCAACAACCTCGTTGATTTAGTCTTTTCTAGTAAAGAAGAAGGTTGGAAATTGCTTCTGCCACGTCTGCTACATCGGTCTCCAAATCTTAAAACTCTGATTCTCTCGGTATGATAAAAAATCAAACCCTGAACAAATCTTACTTTATATTTATCTCACTATGGCATGACATTATCCTCTTGATGCTTCAGGGTCTGGATTGTTTCCCATGTAGACGGCATCGGTTTACTAGTATTCCCCGGAATAACCGAATAATTATGTTGCGTATCATCAAGTATAAAGGATATGTAAGCGAGCTGAAACACGTTAGACATTTCTTACAGAATATGGAGTGTCTTGAAGTGTTGAAAGTCCACGTTTCACCTTCAATGGACGACACCAAAAAGAAGCAACTCACTGAGGACCTTTTGAAGCTTCCAACAGCTTCCTCCAAGCTCAAGATACAAGTCATGTGATCATCACATGCATTAATCATAAGTTATTGTATTTCTTTAAAAATTAATGATTTTACCTATTGTTTTGTTTTAGTTAGTGGTTTCTGAGCTATATTGCTCTAAAAGCGATGGCTTATTGAACAAGAAAAATTAGCTTATTATTAGTTACCATTTAAATTTTAGGGGTTTCTGAGCTTGTATTGGTCCATAAGCTATGGCTTATTGATCAACTTTGGTTACTTTTATGTTAAAGAATAACGTATTTTCCAAGCGTAAGGGGTACAATGCTTGATTTTTTAATTCTTGTTTGATCTGCTGCCAAAGTCTCAATGTCTCTTGTTTATTGCACATCTCCTGTTTCAAGCTAGCTAGTGTGTTTTGCTGGGAAACTACAATCTCAGCTATTTTTTTTTTATCTCTGTGTAAACCGAACCAATCTGAGAAATCAAAAAGATTCTTTACATAGTGTATTACAAAAAAAAAAAGCAAATGCGTCTGCACACAAGAATCTCAATATCTCATCATGAAGAAACTTAGAACTGGTAAACACAGTCTTCAAGGCTCCACAACTTAGGATCCAGTCCAGCACTCTTGCTTTCTTCGTCTTCCCCACAAACAGAGCCTTCATTAGATTTGATTAAACCAGGTACGCAACCCGAGACTGTCAAGAATGGGATACTGAGCCACAGCCACTGATTCCTTTCTTCCGTAAGAAGATGTACAATTTTGCATGTCCAGGCTTTTAAGTTGTTGTAACTCAACATCCTCTTCTCCTCCCCAAACAAACATCAACAACTTTATGTTCTTTATAGCCACCAAGGCATGTTTCTCAGCAATGTTTCATCTGATGATATATATATATATATATATATATATATATATATATGGGCAGAATTCTCATTTTAGATGCATCTCTATTTATATCCTTTTTTATATATTGCCATATTGGGTTTTTAAATTATATTTTAGGTTCTTTTGTTAAATTTTTTAGAGAAAATAATTAATGCATTAGAGGCCGATTGGTAACGACTAATCGACTTTGACTGCAAAAACGTTTGCTATAAAAATTTTAACTGTTAAAACTTTGTCAATTAATCTACGTCACAATCTAAACCGACATAAATCATGTAACAAGGAATTGGCCGTTGTTAATCTAATGATTTGTTACAAACCGACTGAAATTTCATTGAGAATTTGTTTAAAATATATTTTTTGATATATCCCTATTCAAAAATGCCGCTTCTTGGCCATTTTCATTTTTTTACTCTTTTAATTTTTAATGATTATTTTACCCATACTTGAAAAATATTTAAGTCAACAAAATGAAAAAACAAAATTTTTCAGCCAAATAATTTCGGACATATTTTCTCACCAAAAATTTTTTGGAAAAAAATTTCCGCCAAAAAGAATTTACAAGGCATTTTTTTCAGCCAAACACTAATTATAAATTAACTCCAATGTTGGTAACCCAAATCGGAATTTACAAGGCTTTTATAAGGTTTTAAAAGATTTAAAAATTTTGGCGGAAAAATCCAATTTCGTAATTTTGGTTGGAATTTTTTTTTAATTTTTTTGCAGGAATTTTTTCGATTTTTGACGGGAAATTTTTTGATTTTGGCGGGAAATTATTTTGATTTTGGTGACTGTACATTCTTAATATCACTCAAAGAAAAGTTTTTTTTTGGACAAACGTATGGTTTCATTCATTCAAAATCAACCAGTACAAGAGTAAGAGATTAGAATCTCATAGTTTAGCATAATACAGAGAATGGTTTTCCCCAAAGCCGTACAGAAGGAAACATAAAACATCAAGTAATGATCCATGAGAGCTTTGAAGCAAGTACTTAAAGGTAGCTTGGGACAAGTGAGATCATGGTTGCTTGAGAGATCATCCTACTCAAAGAAAAGTTAATTTGATCATTTTGTACATAAAAAGAAGTAGTTTTGAAAATGGTCAACATAGAGGGGTCTTTTTGAAAATGTAAAATCAAAGGATTAGATTTTAGTTGATTTTGGTTTAATTAAATCCTGATTTAATCTAATTAAACCAAAAACCCCTAATCTCCTTCGTAAAGTCACGCCTACTCTCTATGTTTTTGCTATTGTCGACATTGTTATGAGGGAGAAGGAGAGAAAGAGAGAGAACTCTTGGTTATTTGGTGTAAAGGAGGAAGAGAGGGAGATCAAACTTTTTTCTTAGAGTAAAGAGAGAAACAGAGCTGCGAGTGTTTGGGAGAAAGAGGATCTGACTGCCCAAATCGTTCGGAAGGTATTGGTTTTTGGTAGGGTTGTAGCTAAGACATTTTCCTAGACTCTCCTTTCTAGAAAAGTGAATTTGAGTTAATATTCTAGAAGATATCAAGACATTTTTTCTCAGTCGCGGATTGAGACTAGCAAGTGTTTCGAGCTGGGTTCATCTCAGATCTGAACGTATCATGCAACATAACTTATAATTAATTAGCAATAAAGCAAACTTAAATGCTTTATCAATGGGCATTCAACTTGACCTTAATTAGAAACATTCTTTAGTCTCATTTTCTTAAATGCTTTATCAATTTGTACTTTGTAGTATCACTATACAATGTAGTGTGGCCAAATTAAGATGCACAAATACTTTTGCGGAGTAATGATACAACAGTACAGTCAGTATACGACACAAAACCACACCAACTCTCTCCTGTGAAAACCAAGAAAAAAGGACTAAACCAAATCAACACACAACAAACATGAAATGAAACAGAAGACCAAAGCGTCTGCACAAGAATCTCATCATGAAGAAACTTAGAACTGATAAACACAATCTTTCAAGGCTCCACAATATTAGGATCCAACCCTCTCGCCTTCCTCGTCTTCCCCACAAACAGATCCTTGGATTTGATCAAACCAGGAAGGCAACCCGAGACTGTCAAGAATGGGAACTGAGCCACTGATTCCTTTCTTCCTAAAGATATTATGGCAATATCTGGACCAGGCTTGTAACTCGACATCTTCTTCTCGTTCCCACCAGACATTAACAGCTTTATGTTCTTTGTAGCCACAGAGGCGTGTTTCTCAGCAATGTAGCCTTGTTTCATCTCCTGTCATAGGAATCATATATTCAGCTGATATGTTATAGTAACTAAAGAAAGAAGAAAACATTCTGATAGTACTAAATATGGCATGCACTTACCGGGACATCAGTAATATCACCAATTGCGAATACATTCTTGCGACCCTTAACTCTCAAGTACTCATCAACCATCAGCCTTCCTTTGCCATCCAAGTTATCTTTCAGAACAGTTCCTTTAAGCCATTCTGAAGACAAAGGTTTTCCAATGCAAAGGAAGTGGCAATCAGCGTGTATCGTTTCACCTCCTGATGTTTTGTATGTTTTATTTCCGTCCGAAGCTGAATTAAAATCAACCCTTTGGTTCAATAGCACTTCAACTCTCTTGGATTTCATCCAATCCAATGCCTTGTCTGCAGCTTTTTGGCCAACAAACTCCAGCAATCTCGGTCCATTGTGTACAATAGTAACCTTCTTCTCAGGGAAATCGACAGCTATTTCCGCAGCAAGCTCCACTCCCGACGGGCCTCCACCAACAATCAGAATCGACTCAGAGGACTTGATCTTCTCATACTCTGCAACCAAATAGTTCCAAGTGTAAGAAAACATAAACCAAACCATCCATAGTTCCTCGGATACAATTCGACTCTTCTACGGCCAATTCGGCTCCCGGATACTCAAATCACATTCTAATGTCAAAATAGGCCATACCAAGTTCTACATCCTAATTCACAAAGCTTATTTACGCACAAGAACTCAATATGTAAGCTAATAGTTAGCACAGGACAGAGTACGCTTGCTTCATACTTGAAGCATTCTCAAAACAACTCAAGGAACAGAAACACGAGAAAACAAACAACAAAACTTGTGCAGATCGAAGAAAGATCATATACCTGCTTGGTATTGAGAAAGCTTCTCTTGCCTAGTTTTGGGAAGCACATCATTGTGACCAGTAGCAATGACAAGATAATCATAACCAAGGACAAGCCCATCAGCGGTAACAACATCAGTGTCTGTGATATTAACAGCAGGAGAAGTCACAGCACGACCGTTTTGTAAATACTTCTTGTGGTTTATCACTGATCTTTCAGCAAAAGATGGCTCCACCATTGACCTTAAACTTGCCCATGTAATCTCAAAATACTCCTTCCTATTATTATTACCAAACACATATTACTAATCAAATTAAGCCATGTCCTAATTAGGGTTAATCAAAGATTAAGACAAAATAAAATCACAGTTTATTCTGTGATCTAAGATTAAAACGATGATTAAGAATTAGTTAAACAAGCTTACGGATCGATGAGGGTGAGATCGGAATCGAACTGAAGCAATTTAGAGGTAAGAGAGCCGGCGACTCCGCCGCCGATAACCACCACTCTCCGCCCCTTTGATGATTCAGATTCTGTTCTTTCCATATCTTCGCGATTTCAAATCCAACTTGTTAAAATGAAAACTTCTCGAATTCTCCAATTTCGATTTCAACTACATACATACATACATACCCACTCAGCTGTATTAAATAGGTGTATTAAAGTTGATGGAGAGGAGGAATAAAAACTTAATTGTGTGTGGTTAACGTGTTTGAGTGACGTCAAGCGACGTCCCCCACGGCGGAAGGATCCTGCCGTGTTTCCCTTCCCCCTGATCCTCACTCGTTGCAAATTTCTTAATTTTTTCAAATGGGCTTTTCAACTTGGGATATAGGCCCAGTAGTGGCCTGAATTTAAGCGGGAACATCTTTGTTGACTTTTCTTTTTCTTCTTTTTATCTGCAATCGTTCCTGCCCCGGTTAATACAGTGGTTATTCAACCGTTTGGTAACATTTACCACATAAAAGTCAACAGTAAAAAGTCAATTTTTTTTTATTTACCGCATATTTTTACTGGTATGATTTTCAAGAAAAAAAAAAAAGAAGAAGATTAGACTGTGAAAATAATAAATGCTTTGCGAATTGGACGCAAAAAAAAAAGAGTATTACAAAGGTCAAAGACATTAGCGTATAAATATCCGATAAGATTTGTACTATAAATTTGTTGGATTGTAATACTTCTAGTTCTACTATTAGAAGAAAACAAAATAAAATCTCTATCTATTATTACTTTCTCTCCCATACTATTATTTTCCTTCATATCATTTAAATTTATTTATTTACTAGATACACTATTATATAAATAAAACAACTATAAATATACGAGGTTGAATGGAATGACAAATGTATAAGTTAACCTATAAAGGCTACAAGTCTACAACCCACATGAATCAATCTAGATAAGCTATATAGACATACACAAATATGGATTTGACCTTAAAATCCAAATATCTTGACCCAAATACATCCTAAACTTTTGGTTTCAATCACCATTGACATATCTACGTATGATCTATCACATTTTTTTGAAAGATCTAAAAAAGGAAAAAAAAAACTGATTTAAAGCTCTTATTTATATTGCTCCATGTCCCATTGTCAAAGATGTTTTAAAAGTTTTTTTTTTGGTTCCATTTTGTTAGATTTGTTTTCCAATTTTAAATGCCTCATTTAATTTAATTTGGTGTTTAATGATTTTTAATATTCTACTGTATTTCCTTTTATTGTTGATTTTTTTTTTCTGATTCAATACAAATGATGTTTTCATTGCAAAAAAAAAGACAAAAGAAAAATACAATTAATGTAATTATTAAACTTTGTGTGTTTTAATTAGAGAATCTTATATATATTTAGAGAGAGAGATAATATATAGTGGAACAGTCGAACAGAGGTAGAGGGGTATAATCAAATTAATTTAGATATTGAACAAAAAAAAATACTACGTATATATATAGACAGTATAAAGGATTTTGTCACGTTGAGAGATCGGCCACGTCATTAAGAGAATAAAATAATATCCAATCAATTATTGTTAGTAACAGTGGTGTAGAGAGACAAGCAGATAAGCAGGTATCGTTTCCATTAAAACAGCTGGATTTGTCGGCTCTCTCTCCCATTATTGTATTTATTTCACATTAAATTTTTATTTCTTTAAAAACACACTTAGGTATGGAAATTAAACAAATAATCCTCATCATTTCAGTATTTTCACATTTTCTGGTTTTCAACAAAGTATATACAGTAAAAGTAAAATTCAATAGTAGCTAGTACTATCTTGATTAAATATTTAAAGTTATCCTAAATGTTAAATACACTCAATCCAAAAAGTATTAAAACTGATCATATACTTTAAATAACAATTAGTACAGTATTAGTTAAAATACTACATTTTTTTTTGTAAAATATCCCCTTAGGGAAACACCTCAAAATACCACATATTGTTTTCCCCAATAATACCACAATTTATTTTTTGATAGACTTTTTTTTTTCCTTACAACAGATAAATATTAAATTTTGATAAAGTATTTACAACACATAATTAGTTAAAATACTAAATTTGGAGTTTTAACAAATATCTTAAAATATCCATTTAAAAAAAATTACTATATAAGTTTTTTTATTATAGAAAATTCTTTTACAACCGATTTTTTTATTAAAGGTCTAATGAATTTTTTAAGTTAATTTAGGAAAACAAAAAAAGTCATAATATGGTCATTTATATCTTTTAAATGCAAACCTATAATTACCAAATATGTATGGAAAATCTTTAAACTACATAGTATGTATCTAGTTAGCTATTATTGATGTAATGAATAAATCTAATTAGTAAGAAAACACGTTGATTAATTTACGTTTTTTTTTTTATCAAACGATTAATTTAGTTTTAACTTACCAACTTATTGACAAAATAACTTAAATTGACTTAACTACTCTCCTAATCTCGTCTCGTCACGTCAAACCTACAACAACCAAAAATAAAAATAAAAATAAAAATATTTTTACTCTGAATCACATTTTTTTTTTTGTGTTTTGTTTGTTCCCTTGTAGATTCGTACTCTGCAAGTGAACTAAAACACAGAAGACGAAAGAGACGAGACGACGAATCCAGAATCAGAGAGAAAGGCTTCAGTACAAATTTGGATCTGACTTTTTGATTTTGCGGCGGTTCAAGTTCAATGCTTTAATAAACATCGAGCAGTTTCGAATCTCTGGGGAAAACGAAGCGTGTAGGTTAGGGGAAAACAACAAGTGCTTAAGATTACGTTGAAGAGAAGCAAGTTCTTATAATCGCGATTTGAAGAGAAGCAAGTGTTTTTGGTAGAGCGATGGAGTCACGAATGGATCAGTATGAGCTTATGGAACAGATCGGGAGAGGAGCCTTTGGTGCCGCCATTTTAGTTCATCATAAAGCTGAGAGAAAGAAGTAAATTTGAGATTTTTCATCCATTGTATCTATAATTTTTTTTTAAACTCTTTTCTTTGAAGATAGATTTGATTTTTTTTTTTTGTATTGGTGTGTGTTTTAGGTATGTTTTGAAGAAGATCAGATTAGCTAGACAAACGGAACGTTGCCGGAGATCTGCTCATCAAGAGGTGAAATTTGAATCGTCTTTTTCGAGATTTCGAAAACGGTTTAGTTCTTGATTTTTGTGTGTTTTGACAACATTGGTGAGTTTTTATAGATGGCTTTGATTGCAAGAGTTCAGCATCCTTATATTGTGGAGTTTAAAGAAGCTTGGGTTGAGAAAGTAAGTTTTATAGTTGATTTATTGTTTTATTTTTCTGGTTTTTAAGGAGATTTAGTTATTTTGACATGAGCTTTGATTTGGGAAATGCAGGGTTGCTATGTTTGTATTGTCACTGGATACTGTGAAGGAGGAGACATGTGAGTTTTACTTTCTCTAAAGATTTTGTAGTTAACTTGTCCTTTTTTTTTTTTTTGTTCCTTTTTGTTGTTTAGTTCACAGAAGTCAAAGAATATGTTTTAAATCAAATGGTTTTGGTTACAGGGCTGAGTTGATGAAAAAGTCAAATGGTGTTTATTTTCCTGAGGAGGTACTTACTTTTCACCTGGAAGTTTCTCTAATAAATATGATTTAGGTGATTGATTTGATTAGTACTAGTCATGGTGATTTTGTTGTTCCTTTTTATGCAGAAACTCTGCAAGTGGTTTACTCAATTATTATTGGCGGTTGAGTATCTGCATTCTAACTATGTTCTTCATCGTGATCTTAAGGTAAAAAAACTATGGCAATGGTAGTTGTCTGAATTACTGTGTTATGCTTAATTTTTTATGGACTTATTTGTGAAGTCTGTTCTTGCCAGTGTTCCAACATTTTCCTTACAAAAGATCAAGACGTCCGCCTTGGTACGTTTTTGATTTATGATCCACCTAATTTGACCTGCAACAGAATGTAAGCGGATTTTTAAATAATTATGTTTCATCTTGTGTTCATGTGTTGTCTGCAGGGGACTTTGGCCTTGCCAAAACAATGAAGGCGGATGACCTAACTTCCTCGGTATGTTGTAAAAGTCTATGTAATATGTGTATGTAAAGAACGAATTAGTCCTGGTAGTGCGTAGGTTTCGGCGTTGTTAGCCTACAGCTTGTATTTACGGCACATTAGCAATTGAACACATTTGATATGGGTTATGCCGGTTATGCCAACAAACTTTGATGCATGAAGATTGCTTCTTTTCAACAAATGAATATTAGGAATTCTGCATCAAAATAGATAATATGTTACTAAGGTTTATAACAGTCACGGGTTACTTCTCTTATTGCATAGCACAAGAACATAATAATTATTCTTAGGATTGCTCTCAAGTTTCTGAACTGATACATAGTGTGATAGCATTGATGTTTATGACTCATGGGATTTTATATGTAGGTTGTTGGAACTCCAAACTACATGTGCCCGGAACTGCTTGCTGATATCCCTTATGGTTTTAAATCAGATATCTGGTCGCTAGGTATATGCAACTCTATCCTCTGTAACGCCTAAGAATTTTGTTATTGCCATTGAAGCTAAGACTCTTATGTTATTGAACAGGCTGTTGTATATATGAAATGGCTGCATATCGACCTGCTTTCAAAGCTTTTGTAAGTCTTTTTTTAAGTTCACTTAGACAGTCTAAATATTTCTTGTTTGTAACATTCCTACGAGAAGTTTATGTCTTTTGAACAGTAGAAAATTGTTAAGAGCTATAATATGGACTTGTGTGTATTACCGAATTTTATGCCTCAAACAGATCTAGAAACCCCTGCATTTGATCTCTTCAAAGTACCTTAGTAAGGTGACCTTACGGAATTTGCTTTTATGTGCTATATGGTTTCAGGATATGGCAGGGCTTATAAGTAAGGTTAATCGTTCCTCAATAGGTCCATTGCCACCGTGCTATTCACCATCTTTGTAAGATTCTTTTTATTAATCTGAAGCCTAGTCTGTTCTTCTATATTTCTTGATTTGACACTTTGCCTTGTCCATTAATACCATCCCTAAGATATGAGCTTTTATAAATATGTACTCTGAAATATTTATAACATGGCAGATATACAATAACATGTTATATAACATTTCTCTCCTTTTTTGTTTTGCTCTGTTTGATACTGCAGAAAAGCACTCATCAAGGGGATGTTAAGGAAGAACCCCGAGTATCGGCCAAACGTATGATTTTTCTAGGACCAGAAACTGTCTGCTTA
Source organism: Camelina sativa (assembly GCF_000633955.1). NCBI lineage: Eukaryota > Viridiplantae > Streptophyta > Magnoliopsida > Brassicales > Brassicaceae > Camelina > Camelina sativa. Next base: position 11,311,599 of record NC_025688.1, read on the forward strand.
ATGGCATTTATCCTCCAGAATGGAAATTAACTAATCATAATTTTTTTCCTTCATTTCTGTTCAGGCCTCCGATATTTTGAAGCATCCTTATTTGCAGCCATATGTTGAGCAGTACCGTCCAACCCTTTCTGCAGCGTCTATAACTCCAGAAAAGCCTCTTAATTCTCGCGAGGGCCGGAGGAGTATGGCTGAAAGCCAGAACAGCAATAGTTCAAGTGAAAAAGATAACTTCTATGTGAGTGACAAAAATATCCGATATGTGGTTCCAAGTAATGGTACTAAAGTCTCTGAGACAGATTCAGCTTCAATCGATGATGAAGACACCCTCGAGCATGTGCAACAACCAGCTGAAAATGACAATCTCCAGAGTGTTTCAGCAGCGAAACCAGATGGCCATGGGATTTTAAAGCCCGTACAGAGTGACCAGCGACCAGACATTATTCAACCAAGGCACCCAAAAACTATCAGAAACATCATGATGGTTTTGAAAGAAGAGAAAGCTAGAGAAAATGGTTCACCCATGAGATCTAACCGAGGGAGACCTTCTAGTGTTCCAACTCAGAAGAATAATATTGAAACTCCATCAAAGATTCCCAAACTCAGTGACGTTGCTCATGGCTCCAATACTAACGTAAATACGCCTATCCCACCTTCAAAGCTAGCTCCTGATTCCGCAAGGGCTCCAGGATCAATACCGCCAAAGCATCATGTATATTCTCTCTCTCTCGCTCTCTAGTTCCCAACTTTTGTTGATATTCTAAGGATTTCGTTTGACAAATTCGTGTTGCAGATGCCAGTGATTGACTCTTCTCCAAAACTTAAGTCTAGAAGCGACAGAACTTCACCATCTCCTGCTGCTAAACAGGAGGCCGAAGAGGTAATGTCAATTAAGCGAAGGCAAAGAACACCTCCTACTTTACCAAGAAGACCGTCTTTGATAGCGCAGCAGTCAAGACAATTAGGAGCAGATATTCCAAATATGGCAGCCAAGGACACCATGAAGCAACATCCACCTGTGCCGTCAGAGTCTGAAACTAATTCTCATCAATCTCGTGTCCATGCTTCCCCTGTGAATACGCCGGAGCCAAAGAGAACCTCTGTCGGATCTTCCAAAGGAATGCAGAGTGAAAGCAGCAACTCAATATCGTCTTCGTTGTCCATGCAGGCATTTGAGCTCTGTGATGATGCTTCGACCCCATATATCGACACGTCAGAACATACAACTCCTGATGACCACAGAAGATCCTGTCACAGTGAATACTCGTCTTCATTTCCAGAAATCTCCTCAGAGATGATGATCCGCAGAGAAGAACACAGCACCAGTATGCGGCTAAACGAAACTCCTGACACTGTTTCCGATGTTCAAAACACTATTGCCTATCGTCATCATCCAGAAGAAAGCTCGCCCACTCTGCAGAAAAATGATAGCCCTGCAACAATGCAGAGCTACGAGCCTAATGCATCACAACGACACCACGGTGATGACAAATTCACAGTCAAAGAATTCATCTCCTCTGTTCCTACAGCTGCACCTATTCCTTTGCATGTAGGACCATCCCACCAAGTGAATTCCCACTCAGATAACAAAACAAGCTCCCACCAAATGCAAGTGAATTCCCACTCGGATAACAAAGCATGCCTTGTGTCTCAGAACTCAGCTCTTGAGCAGAACAACAATCCTTCCCATCTTCATCCAGTTGTTGATGATTTCATACATGTTATCCGACACAGCAGCTTCCGTGTAGGGAGCGACCAGCCAGTCATGGAAAGTGTTGAAGTCGGTGTACAGACCGTCGACATGGGGAAACTCATAAACGTTGTGAGAGATGAAATGGAGGTGAGAAAAGTACCAACTCCCTCGGAATCACCCACCACTAGATCGATCATTTCAGAGCCTGACTCAAGAACTGAGACCCGCCCTGAAGTACCAGATCCCATCACCAACTACTCAGAAACAAAGAGCTTTAACTCCTGCTCTGATTCTTCACCAGCTGAGACAAGACCCAACTCATTCATGCCTGATGAGGAAACAACTCCGGCTCCAGCTGTGAAAGAGACATTGGACATCAAGTCGTTCAGACAGAGAGCAGAGGCGCTTGAAGGTCTATTGGAACTATCTGCGGATTTGCTGGAACAGAGCAGGCTCGAAGAGCTAGCCATTGTGTTGCAGCCGTTCGGGAAGAACAAAGTTTCGCCTAGAGAAACCGCTATTTGGTTGGCAAAGAGTCTTAAAGGAATGATGATCGAAGACATCAATAATAATAACAGTGGCAGCTCCAGAAATGTATCATGAAGGTAAAGTAACATACAAGCATTTACAACCAAACTCTCTTCTTTGTTACTTGTTTTCTATAAAGTTCATATTTTCATAAAGTAACAATTCACTCAGTAAAAAGAATCACAAACAACAAAACACATCCATTTCGAAATTTTGAAAGTACAGCCACCGTTATCGATGTTAAGTGTTTCCAATATTGTATATACAGACTCTGGGATTATTGGTTGATTATTTGTTCCTCTTCATCTTTCTGTTTATAATCGACTCATTGACTGTTGCAACATTTTCATCTAAATCGACGATATGGATATAGCAGAATCATGTCATGGCACTCCATTTCGTTCTTTTAGTGAATCTTGCATTGGTCTCCTCGCGACAAACTAGTTACCCGGTGATTTGCTAAACTAATTTTCAGATAAGATACAAGAATCAACTACGCAACACCTTGCCTAAGCTCAACTCTGTTAATACTATCTTGGTGGGAGATCTTGTACACCCGATGAACCATCATTACCGTATGTTTTTTTTTGTTTTTTTTTACCTTTCCACTCTGATAACATCATAGACTTCTATTGGATTCTCTGGTGATGGAGAAATTCGGGAAACTTATTTTTACACGCTAATTTAATCCAACACTAGAGAATGCACATGTGAGTTGAGCTTTAAATTTATGAAACCTTAAATAATCTACAAATGCATGGAGTTAAAGATCGATCCACAAAGACTTGAAGATTGCACCCCATAGATACAAGATTCAAACTAATCTAGAGAAGATATGATTTGTTTTTGATTGTTTTAAAAGCTAAAAAGCGCAAAAAGACTAGAATGCAAGAAGTAAAACCAAATAAAAGCATGAGTTTGAATCGCGTTCATGGTCCAAGAAGTAAAACCAAATCAACAATGAACGCGAACCTCGTAAATATGAATAATTCCCTTCCGTGGTCTTAATCACTTCACTAATCACCTAATTACCATAATCGTTTGTGTGCAATTAGATTAATAAGGACCATTAATCAATAACAAGTCCAATTATCATAATTTTTTTGTGTGCAATTAAATGAAAATTTCATATGTGCAATTAATTGGAATTACATATGTTGCGGTTATCCCCTGTGTATTTTCATAATCTTAATAGAAAATCTTACATGTAAAAAATACACAGATTGTATATATAAATAAGTCTCTAGCTAGTTATAGTGGCACCTTTTTGTAGGGTGGTCCATAAAAAACTATACGTAAATAAATTTGTTTGACTTGATAAAAATATATCGGTCTTTACTAATGAAAAAAAAAATCTACAAATTTGTTCTTAAAATTTATAATGAATTATTCTATAGCTATTTTCTTTATAAATAACAATGATTAATGATATTTTTTTTTTGGTTTTGAAATAACTACCGTTATTTTTTAATAAATTTGAGAAAAAATCTCGAAGTTTTGAAATACTTGGATATTTTTGAGTAGTTTGGACATATTCAGATATTAAAATTTTGAGTTTGGGAATTCTGAATAATCTAAATTCGTATCCGAAATATCCGATCCGAACCTAAAATCTATAAATACTTGAATGTTCAAAATACCTTATCTAAACCTCGAACGAATACCCAAATACCCAAATGCCCACCCATTTCACAATTTGTAAATTTAAATTATTAAAAAGGATGCTAAAGTATGTTGCATATTATAAACTTACAGTTAAAATTTCTCAAAACTACATTGTGTTAGGGCGAATATTCTTCTAATCAATAATTATTATTCAGAATCCGATCTCATTTGCTGTAAATTCTTTTGGGCAATCAAATAAATTGAAATCCTAGTGGAAGAATTCAATTTTTGATCCGGTAAATCTTTTTTTTGTTTTGTTAAAGGGTTTATCCAAAAAATCTTACTCTTAGAATCAATATTTAACCATTTAACACCATATATAAATTGGTTTAAAGAAATTTATTGTCAATATGTAGGTAGTTAACCTAGTTAGAACCCAGGTACAAACTAAATTGACGTTTAAAGATCACCAAATAATTAGATTTACATTTAGTTTATTTTTCTCGTCTCACCCACGACATTATCTCTTTACGAAGTCTTCTTCATATTCCTCATAAAGGTAATGAAGTTATAGTCAAGCTAACACTTAATTTGACACTACCAAAGTTTTAATGACTGGTAAATTTGAAAGTTACGTTGCAAATTCTTTACTAAAGTTCTTTAAAATAAAACTAAAAAAATCTCTTACTAATGTTGATGCGTTGCTGATTGGGTTATTTCTGGACTCTGTTTAGTTTTTTTTTTTCAGCGATAGTAGTTTAGCTTTGTTAATGGACATATCGCAATTTGTACGATATTAGAATTTTCATTTCAATATGTTTTGGTGTTTTTGAGACTTTATTTTTTACTATGTAAGAAAAAGAATTGTATTTTGGTTCACTGGCAAAATATATACACATTTATATATACAAATGTGACAATGTCGTAACGACGCTGCGGAAAGAAGATTCTGCACCCACCTCCAACGTGCTTTACAGTGGTTGTCTCTGGTTGAAGCTTTTTTTTTAACTACAAATTATATCTGTTATAAAATTCTTAGAAAGTTTTTTTTTTAACATTGCAAAATTTTATAGGAATAAAAACATGTTCCTTAATTTTGCATTAAAGGTAAAGCTAAAAAGCCAACAAACTAAAGTACAAGGATATTGGTTTTCATGAAATAATAATATGATCGTTGACAAAAAAGAAAAAAAAAAAAACATTACGCTTTCTTATTTGCAAGAAGAATTGTTTTTTTTTCTTTCTTGATTTAATAATATACATAATTTATCATATCGCATAAAGGCTCTATATATGTATCATCACCATTCAACTCCATAGTAACTCTCTCTGCCTCTCAACGCAACGCACTAATCCCTCGTCACAGCTAAACGCTAAACGCAACCGCCAAGATGACGGAGAAGGAATGTGAGCATCACCATGATGAAGATGAGAAGATGCGGAAACGCATAGGAGCGGTGGTGCTTGGCTTTCTCGCAGCTGTTCTTTTTGTTGTTTTCTTGGTGTGGGCGATACTTCACCCGCACGGGCCGCGATTTGTTCTTCAAGACGCAACAATCTACGCGTTCAACAATTCTCAGCCAAACTATCTCACTTCCAACATTCAGGTCACTCTCTCTTCTCGAAATCCAAATGACAAGATCGGAATCTTCTATGACCGCCTTGACATTTACGCTTCTTACCGCAACCAGCAGGTATTCTAGATTTTATTAGCGATTTGAATTAGCGTTTCGCGATTCAGCACTTACTAGAAAGTGTTATAAAGAATGTACAGAAGAATAATTTAGTTTTTATGTTATACAAAGTATATATAATACCAAATACAAATGGACTGACGAAATCTTGGTAGTAGTCTATTAGACCAATCTCAACATTTGTATTAAACGATATGAGAATTGTCTAGATTTTGCATGTGAGGTTTTTTGAATTAGTTTATTTTTTTTTTTCCTTTTTAACAATTTTTTTTTTCTTGTTATAAGGTGACGTTGGCGACTTTATTACCGGCGACTTATCAAGGCCATCTTGATGTGACGGTATGGTCGCCATTTCTATACGGAACAACCGTGCCGGTAGCACCATACCTTTCGCCAGCGTTAAGCCAAGATCTAACGGCGGGGATGGTGCTTTTGAATATCAAGATCGACGGTTGGGTTAGATGGAAAGTGGGAACGTGGATCTCCGGTAGGTACCGCCTCCACGTCAATTGTCCGGCTTACATTACAGTCGCGGGACAGTTTTCCGGTGAGGGTCCGGGCGTAAAGTATCAGCTTGTCCAGCGATGTGCTGTTGACGTTTAAGCAAAGGGATCATCATTATTCTTTAGAGAGACTACTTTTGTTGTGCTTTTAGTGTTTAGTTTAATTAAATTCATCGAAATGTTATTACTCATTAAAAAAATATTGTTTTGTGATATTTAAGTTTTAACAAAATAATTACTAGGTCCACAAAAGTTTTCCCTTTTTTTCTTTCTTTGATTTAAAGTTCAAAGACTTATAGAGATACGTAATCATACGAAAACTTAAATGCTAAATCCAATATTAGCATAACCTAAGATGTATGTATACGTAAAATCATTTAGTTCAACTGGAATTATTCGAAAGCTTTAACTAATACAAAAACATGAACTTATAACGTAAACAGTATTGTATTGTCATAATAAGATATTTTCTAAAAGCATTTGTAAACTTCAAAATATCCGTACTGTAAAAAGTAAAAACACAGTCTTTTACTCTTTACGATTTTCCATTGTGCATTGTTTGCAAATTTCCCTACAATTACGCTATCCCAGAAAATAATCTCTTTTTATAGTTGGAGTTGACAAATTAACAAATTCGATGGTAGGACATAAGCAAGATTGCAAAAAGATATATTAAACTTCAATTTAATCAACATTTCTTGTGCAAGTATTAAGTAAACAATTGGATCTTTTAAAAAAAAAAAAATCTCCATTGTCTAATCATCAAAATCAACAATAAATTGATTAACATTTCTAGCATTGTTTGTGAATATTTCTTGAAGAGGTGACTTTTGCATAATTTTTGGATCATGTTTCTTGGGGACATGACAAGATCATATATATTCACTTGGTACTAAGTACGTAAGCAGCTTTGGGTCAACTAAATTTCTAACCTAAAGACTTTTGTCTTCTCTTTTTCAGTTGCGTGTGAACTTCCCAAGTAAATCTACTTCAAAAATCTCTGTTCTGAAATTGATTAAATCTTGGATTATTTTTAATCGATCACCGGTCTTTATGAACTTGTGCTTGATTATTGAACAAACAAACGAGAGAAGAGAGACTTGTACAAGTATATATTACTGTTTTGAAACTTGTAATTCGTGGAACATCTCTTTTTATCATCACTTTGGTACATTAGTTAGGTTTTATGGTTTATAATAAAAGTATGTAAATCAATTCAAGAGCTTTATGCACATATTGATGACTTAATACACGTGAGTGGTGAAAAAATCGTGGTCATGTGACATTTGCACACCTTCAAGTGCAATACGCATGGCATTTTTTTACTTTCGTTTTTTTTTTTTTTTTTTTTTTAAANTAAATTTCATTTAAATAAGGGAAAAATTACATTGGCAAAAGCTAAGTTCATTCTGGAACGGATAAGAAAAAGTGCTTTTATTTTTTCTTTCGTTCGAAAAAAACTTTAACAAAGCTTAATTTTGGAGATGCTTAAAGGAAAAAAGAAAATGATTTCAGATTCGCCCCAACTCAACTCATACTACTTGCCACGTTTTGTTGTTACATTAGTGACGTTGCAATTAAGTAATGCACTATTGAAGGCGGATAGGAGTTTTAACACAGCAGTGACCGCACCACAGCCTTTCGTCTACTTCACCGCTCGTTGCATTTGCCATCGTTCGTGGTTCAACACAAAACCACTAATTATGAATGTAACGTTTTTTTTTTTTTTTTGAACAAACAAACCTTACTTTCATTCGACTAAACAAAGTAGCATGGTTATAAAGGGTAAAAGTTTTCAAAGCAAAGCTTGATAGAGAAACATGTGTAACAAAGGTAAAGATATATAAATTGACAAACATATCCAAGAGCAAAGGAGCATCAAACCGCAAGCTATTCCAGGGTAGTCGACGCCATGTTCGCTGATACAGCAGAAGAGTGGTAAATTGTCCTTATCAAATTGACATTGGAACGTTGAGAGGATTTCTATAGCCGAGAGACTAGATGGTTTGATCTGCTCATTGGCAAGGAGGAGGGTGAATGGAGGGTTAAGGTCGGGCATGGCTTACTTGAAGAGGTTTCGGTAACCATATTCTATGGAGTTACGGTCATAATGCCGATATTCATCAGACTTTGCCAAGGAGAGTCACACTTCCTGACATTGATGAATTGTACTTGGGAATATTCAGGCCGCATGGAAGGTGTGTAGAGAAGATTGGGAAGGTGTCGGTAACCTTCTCTTCTTGAAGAGAAGGTCATAATGCTGATCTTCCTATAGCTCCCGGTTTCAGCACAAATAAAGCAGAGATGCAATTGAAACAGTTCAGGGAACAACTGAAACAAAGGTGTTAGATCCAAGAGGATCCAATAACCATTGCTCGGTTGAGACGAGGTCATAATGTCGGTCCTCATCAATCTTTGGCAGTCAAAGGTACAGATCTAGAGGCAAGGTTCTCAAACAAACTTCGCAACAACAGACCATACATGGGTGATTATGTTCCAATTGAAGTCTTCAGACAATTGATTCCATGAATCGACACAAGGGTATGCTACAGGGAGGCGGCAGAGGATTTGGAACAAACCTGGGTCTATGAGGTACATAGGTTGGGTCACGAGGCCTTGGCAAAATCTTGCACAGCTCCAATGTCAATACAGAGCTCCTGTCCAACTGCAACCAAGCCAAATGATTGGTGAGGGGATCTAGATCCAAGGAGCAGAGAGATGAAAAGGTTAACTTCGACGGAGGCGCATGACAAAGATGAAGCACAAGGTTTCATATGCGTTCTAAAATCTCATATTTGACGATGAAAGGCTGGAACCTCGTGAGAATTATTCCACTGGGAGGAACCATAGAGAGAGATGGAGGGAGGGAGAGGACATGAAACTGAAGCATAGCCGGATTTTCTGAGTGGAAACATGGTGAACCTCCGGCTTGTTCACCGCTGTAACAAAAGGAACTGAGACTTAAGAAGAAGAAAAGAACATGGGGATGAAGAAACAGCTTCCCATCGGAGGTTGTGTCAGAGAGAAGCGGCTAGGGCGAATGTAACGTAAGATGTGTTTTTATTTTCACCGCTGATTCCTTTTAGGTGGAAAGTTGTGTTGGATAAAAAAAGGAAATTTACAGCTATTTAAATTAGGAGATTATGTTATCTTTTTAAAGTAGATTACAAATACTGTATAGTTTTTATGACTAAGAAAGCAAGAAATTTAATTTGTTTATTCGACGGACATGAATTTGATTTTGTGCCATCCTCAACCTCCACAATCGAGCCATCCTCAACCGCCGCAATCGAGCCATCCTCAACCTCCGCAATCGAGCCATCCTCAACCTCCACAATCGAGCCACTCTCAGTGGCACCAATCGAGCCATCACTCGAGCCACCGGTCGGGGGATTCAGCTTTTGACGTCTTCATCAAAGTTGTAGAGAATTGAATAATCTTTCAAATTCCGTTTATTTCAAGTCAATCGGAAGTGTGGTTCAAGAGTTATCATCGTTTTAGTGGATACATATACACCCAGCTTGGGTCGTATCATCTCCACTCGACCCAGCTCGACTCGAACCGTTCCACTCGACCACACCCCAGAGAGAGACAACACGCGACTCGACCGCACATGTTTGGTTTCACATGCTTCAGGAGATTCCCGAACCGACGCTCTATCTTGTCGTTTTAAGTTTTAGGGATTCACACGTTTTTACTATATATACATTTTGTTAAGTCTTGGTTTGGGGACATCTTATCTTTTATTCTCGCTTTGTTCTGAAGGTTCTACCTATCCACCTAAAACGTTTGAGACTTTACATCCATATATCTTTTAATCTGTTTAGTTTTTGCATTTGATTTCTTCTACGAAGTTGTTCATCTCATTCTTGTCTATCTTATTATGCTTTGTTCAATATTTTCTGGATTTATGTCTATGGTGATGATTTCCGGATCTGAGTAGTGCTAGAGTTCTCGGGGATGGGATATATTAGGTGGAGGATCTTAGGATGTAAAGTGTTTAAGCTTGATTTGTATGATTCCCTTCTGGACTAGTGTTAGAATTACTAGTTTCTCTATGATCAATTGGAACTAGGTTCGAGACATTTCCACACCCAAAAGGTGTTTGATGAAATGTCTGACCAACTAGTGCCAGAGACTTACGTTCCTAGCCTAAGAGATTAGTTGTCTAGGATGTTTGTTGACGTGAATGAACTTGTTTTTCATGCCATGCTTGATCATGTTTCTCTAGCGAGAGCTAGGTATGGAAGTGGTTGAGTCTAAGTAGCTTTTGCCAAGAGATTGGATTAGCTAAGTTGTGATGTTCATTGTTTAGGGATAGTTTGCTTGTCGTATGTTAAACACTCTGTAGACTAGGAGACTCCACCGACATCAATTACTCCCATCCTTAGGACTTTTATTTTTTTGATTGATATTACATTCCTGAGACTGTTTCGTTTGTTCATGCTTAGAATCATTTTCGGTTCCACTTATTCTTCTTCGCTTCTTGTCATACATTTTCGTTTCTAGTTCTGTGACTCATTTCCGTTTTGCATTCTGATCACTCTAGGATTGTTAGACATAAAAACACTTTTTTTGAATTGGCTTAACTTGTGATTTCTTGATTGCATCTTCAGTGGTAGCAACATCCCATTTGGATTGACACCTTAAGTACTACAACTGCATAATGTTAATTGAACCTACTAGGAGACACACAAAAATTATATTATCATCATTATTGCCATGTCCAACACCATCTTCTGCAACGCCTTCTTGAAAAACCTTAAACATACCCGGTTCACCATCAGACTTGTTTCCCGTAGATGACCAATCCCAAGTCTTGCTCTCATCAAAAATCACGTCTCTGCTGACAACTACTCTCTCAGCAATCGGGTCGTAGAGTCTATAGGCCTTAAAACCTGGTTTTGTTCCAAGGTTAATTACTTTCCTTGATCTATCATCTAGCTTCTTCAATTGTGGTCCATTGACCTTTGCGTATGCGACACAACCGAACACTCTCAAGTGCTCTACGTTCGGAATCGACATTGCCTTCATCAAAGAGAAGCGGCTAGGGCGAATGTAACGTAAGATGTGTTTTTATTTCCACCGCTGATTCCTTTTAGGTGGAAAGTTGTGTTGGATAAAAAAAAGGAAATTTACAGCTATTTAAATTAGGGCGATTATGTTATCTTTTTAAAGTAGATTACAAATACTGTATAGGTTTTATGACTAAGAAAGCAAGAAATTTAATTTGTTTATTCGACGGACATGAATTTGATTTTGTGCGTGGTCGTATTTTTTATCATGACTATTAAACCTACTTCGATTCAATTAGTCTGGTTATGTAAAGAGAAATTGGTATTATACGTATATGTAATTATCAGGAAAAAAAAATTCAACCAGTCATATAAAGGGGAATAACAAAATCAACAACAATACTGGAAAAAGGAAATTTTCATTTTTTCCAAAAATACTAGAAACTATGAATATTGTTTTTCTCTCATATATTTTAGTTTTTTCTCTAACTCTCCTACTAACAAAATAAAAAAAATAACAATTTACTAATATATATATTGAGAGACCCATGAGGCCATGACTCCATGACACCATTACCCTTTATACTCTATATGAATTCAAACTGGTTACATTTTTTGTATCATTAAAAATTGTAATTAATTATCTCATTGCAAAATATGGATTGAGAGTATTTGATGAATGGTTTGGATACTCACCAGTTTTATTCAGTGTACGAAATATGTTTGGCCTCAGTTCAATTTGGCTACCTTTACCTAAAACAAACCTATCCAAAAATTAAACAAAGAAAAAATGAACTGAATTCAAATTCCAATTGAAAACTATATTATTAAGCAATACGAGAAAATTACAATACTTCTTATTGATGGTCATATCCACAACACACACATTTCATCCAAGTCACTTACATAGAGGTTTCCGAGTTCATCAAATGATGCATATGTTCGTTATTCATCGTGAAGCTTAATTTATATGTTGCATTTTATTGAAACTAATTGAATTTTAAGTAATCTATGCATATTAGTTTTAGATTTTAATTGATATTTTTTTTTTTAAATTACAGATTTAAAAATCACTTGTTTCATCTTGCAATACATTTTAAATTTATATTACATCATAAAAAAATTATATTTTAATTATATATCAATTTCCTAATAGATTAAAGATATAATTTCATATAAAAATAATATTTGAATTTTATCAAAGGCAATTCTCAAAAATAGTACCAATTTAGGTTTATTTTCCAAAACTAGCACCCACTCTAATATATTCCAAATGTAGCACGATTTTAATATAAAAGAGATATAACAATTAATTTGGGAAAATTAGTTAAAATAAGAAAATATCAATAAAATTAACAAAATCAGAAATTGACTCTTTCTGCTCAAAACCTAAAATACACATTTCTCTCTCGCTGCAACGCTTCCTCAATCTCAGATTTTGAAATCAAGCGTCACATCGTGAAGCTTATATTTGTTAGCGATTTCGGATTCTCCGTTTTGGAAATTCAATTTCTCAATTCTGGATTTGGGATACTTGATTCTGGATTTTCGATTTTTGGATGTTCATTCGATTCTTAGGTTTCATTACTTTGTACGATTAAGATATATGCTATGATTAACTTCTCTTTCTCATTTTGAAAAGTTTCAGATTAACTTCTCTTTCTCAGTTTCTCATTTTGTGTTGCATTAACCTTGGCTAGAGTCATAACTGAGAATGTTCTTAGATTGATTCCATGCTAATTTAGAGAAACTTAGGATGAATGGTTGTGTCTTTCTTATTTGACTTAACTGGTGGAGTTACATGCTTGATTTGAAAATTCAGGAAGAACTTCATAAAATTTTGAATTGCCTCCCTAAATTGTCAATTTGTATCCATGATGATTTTGAGAAACTTGAGAATAGATGTAAACTAATAATAATTGTTGAATGACTATAGAAGCCATGTTTGGTTATAGGTGTTCTCTAAAATTTGATGATTTTAAAGGTCGGCTTGATTTTGTATTGCTATTGTTGGTGTATGAAATTTAATACGTTCATTATCCTTCTACTCGTGCTTGTAGAAATTACATGAACATATGTGGTTTGTTTTGAATAATTGTTAGCGATATGAAACTAGGAAGGAGTCTATCTAATTTGTGACAGCCTCCCTGAATCGTTTTTTAACACTTTGTGTCATTCATTATTGTAGGGTAATGGTGTTTTATATCCACAAGGAGCTCATACTTAAGGAGATTAAGATGTTTAGGGGTTGATTCTTTGTTTTCCAATTAGGATTTTAATGTTACATATATATTAGATTCTTTATTTGGAGACATTGTCTGTGAATATCATTAAGTTCTTCCACAACTAGCGACTGTGTCTGTGAATCCACTCTATGTTCTTGAATCATCATAACATAGAAATGCAGGTTTGCATTAAAACTTTGTTTCATACTTGTTGACTTTGTCCTTTTTTTAGATTAGATTTGAATTTGAACCTCCAAGCTTTCAAACATCTCCTCTTCTTCATTGATTTCAGTCTCTCTTCCTGTGGAGTCGTTTTGTCCAACACCTTGTATGCAGAAACTTCTTTAGTGATACCAGCCGAAACTTTGAGACCTCGCAGCATCACCTTGAACCCGAACCCTCTAGATGTTACTCTGAATCGTTTCTGGCTCCAAAGTCTCGTTATAATTTTGATTCTCCAAAGTCTTGTCCCTGAAAATGCTAGTTAGACTCTGAAATTAGAGTGGACTCAAGATGATATCACTGCACAGTCATATATGCATAATCCAGAATCTTGAAGCTAATGGAGTAGAAAACGACCCTGTTTAGATGTGCATGTTGTGTTGTTGCTCTCTGTTCAATACACTATTTGTTGGTCTTTGCTCTGTTTTGATATTTTTGGAATTTGGTATTCAAAGATTTTTCTACAGCTATTCAAGTATTCAACATCTTATTTTTTCTACAACGTGACGAGTCACTACTGCTTTGATGGGTGAGAATTGGTGGATACATCATAAGTTGGAGAGAACGTCCACAATGCTTCTTCCAAGCTTGGGTCGAACTGAAAGTTCACAACAAAATTTGAAGTACCTAAGGGGGTCTCTTGAGTTTATACTATTGTTATTGTCCGAGAGGATTCCCAAATATTTCCCAAGAAGACCTTTTAAGCCTTTTTTATATATTATTTTGTATCCAAGAGGATTTTTTCGTTTATTTAAATTATATTGCCCAAATGGGGCTTTTTATCTAGATTTTATATATACTCCAGTTTCTTTGTCTTGCTGGTATGTTTTTAAACAACTATATTGGGTTTGCAAAGTCCAACTGGTTCAGAACTCCTAGTCGAGTTGTTTTCAATAGAAAATGTGGGCTGATTAGACCCTTTTTATATTTGGTTAAATTTGGTAAATGCGAGGATGAAGCTCAGCTTCCAGGGTACCTTTAGTCTCTATTATTTTGCTACTAGAGGTAGCCGCTTCCTTGGAGGCATTTTCGGGCTCTGAGGCATGGTTCCCCAGATCGTGCGGTGTGGCCTCAGGCTCCTCTGGCGCATATTTGAACTCGGGAACATTTGGTATGGAGTCCCCCCAGCCACCAGAGCTGCTTCTCCTGGACTATTTTGCACCTTGGACATTGGCCTCATTGTTTCAAATTTTAACTCCAGCCTCTATCATCAGCCTAACGTGGTGACCTAGACCACCACTCATTTTGTTGGAGATGCTCTCCATCACCATATCAGAGTTCTTAAGTGGGTAGATTGCTTTGGCGTTTCTTTGACATAGGTTATGTCTTTTTTGGTGTTTGACCATCTTTCATTACAACGTCGAAACTGTTAGATCACCATCATGGCTAGGATGACTTCCGGTACAACACCATGATGTTTTGGCTTGCCTTCGTTATGTTATTTATTTAGAACATCTTTGTTGCTTCATTCGCATCGGCTCGCATAAGCCGAGCCCAAAGACCAAGCAGCAGAGGAAGTGACGAGCTCCAAACAGCTACGAGTTCCATGCTCTTTGCTGATTTGAACACCTCTCCTCGAGCGAGTGAAAAAAATTGATACGAAGTGAAATCTAGTCTTCTGAAGAGCAAACTCAACACTTAGATTCCATCCAAAGTGATCTTATTTCTCCTAGAGTTGGAACTTGGAAAAATCTTGATGGAGCGGAATCTAGTCTTGTGAAGAGCGAGCTCAACACTTAGATTCCACCCAACTAACCTGTCCCACTGGTGTTGGGCAATGGTTATTGTAACCACCTCGCTCTGGTTATTGCAATCACCTTATACTGCACAACTTGGGCCCCTTTTGATGTAGCGTGCATCGTACTCCACTCCGGCCTTGTGACACACTTAAGTTGGTGTTGTATTGCGTGTGCAGCAAAGATCGTTAATGGTTTTTTTGGATTTGTTCTCTCTTTATTTAGGATAAGCTCGAGTCTTTAACTTCTTAGATTTAGGATTAGCACGTATCTTTTAATTTTTGCTTTAAATAGCGTCGCAAATCTTTGTATCAAAATCATTGAGATTTGAAGTGTAATAAAAAACCAAAAACAGAGGCAATCTTAATTGCCCAAAAGAGCTTGTGTAAGCCTTGAGAGGAGGACTCTCTTATCGGTTTCGTCTTGCTCCTTCACCGTCCCCATCTCTTTGTTTACCCCTCTTTCCCTCTTTTACCCTTGCGACTTGCTCTGTTTCGGTAACAACCACAACAGAGTTCTGTTTGATCCCCGTAAAGCTTCAGCCTCTACACCAGTTGGTATCAGATTCGCGTCGTTCCTGGCCGGGTCTCAGTCATGCCTCTGAAACCAGAAGCGGTTTTTTGTAACCCACGGGACAACACCATCGATTGGACGGAGTTCTGTGACACCTTAATCGCTTCTCAAACAGCGATGCAAAATTCCATCACCACTCTCACCGACGCCTTGCTCAAAGTTTGTGGTGTGGTTGACCCTCGCCTTAATCCGGTCGTCGTTGATCCCCAACAAGGTTAACATGACAACCCCGTGGTAGATCGAGCTCATCAACCACGTGATGTGGCTCTGTTTTGTCCTCAAGACCAGCGCTTTGTTGACTCGTTTTGGGTAGCTGGTTTCCGTCTTGATATCCCTGAATTCCATGGCTGGATTAGGGGTGACTCTCTCCTCGATTGGCTGGTGAAATTGGTATTAATCTGTCCACAAGTTTTCGAACCTGCCTTGATTCAATTAATCTGTTTTTGTAAAGAGAAGTTGTATTACAAGTATATGAAAAGTTCATGTAAATATCAGAGAAAAAATATCCAAACTTGAAAAAGGGAAATTTTCTTTTGTTCCAAAATACAAAATAACAATTTCCTATATATATCAAGAGTCTATGATGCCATGACTCCATTACCCTTTATACTCCATATGATCTCTCATTCTAACTAGTTACATTTTTTTTGTGTCATTAAAAATTGCAATTAATTATCTCATTGCAAAATATGGACTGAGCATATTTGATGAATGGTTTGGATACTCACCCGTTTTATTCAGTATACGAAATATGTTTGGTCTCAGTTCAATTTGGCTACTTTTACCTAAAACAAACCTATCCAAAAATTAAACAAAGAAAAAACGAATTTAATTCAAATTCCAACTAAAATCTATATTATTAAGCAATAAGAGAAAATTACAATACTTCTTATTGATGGTCTTATCCACAACACACACATTTCATCCAAATCACTTACATAGAAGTTTCTAAGTTTATCAAATAATGCATATATTCATTCTCCGTCGTGAAGCTTAATTTATATGTTGCATTTTATTGAAACTAATTGAATTTTAAGTAATCTATGCATATTGATTTTAGATTTTATTTGGTATTTTTTAGAAATTGCGGATTTAAATATCACTTATTTCATCTTGCAATACATTCTCAATTTATATTACATCATAAAAAACATATTTTAATTATATATCAATCCTAATAGATAAAAGACATAATTTTCATATAAAAATAATATGTGAATTTTATCAAATATATATCTTATTTATTATTAAATATTTATAAATCATAATTAATCACTAACATACAAATATCAAATATGTTAAAAAAAAAAATTGATTGTAGGATAAATGACAACCTAAATTTTATAGATAAAATAAACATATTTACATAACTAAATTCTACAATACTAAATAGTAATCTGAGTTTGTAGCATAGTTTTTATTATGTTGAGTTTTATGTCTTGTGACACTCAAAGTGATGACATATATATTGAGAAAATGGTTTAATTGACTTTTATATCTTTTAATAACCAAAACAAAAATAAATAAAGATGTCCAAAATTCTATAATGGAAAAGAAATTCTCTAATGAAAAGAAATTATGAATGTAACATAAGATGTGTTTTTATTTTATAGAGGGGACTAATTAATCTAAGCTGATTCCTTTTAGGTTTTGGAAAGTTGTGTTGGATAAAAAAGGAAATTTTACAGCTATTTAAATAGGAGATTTTGTTTTTCTCTCAGATAATAGTATTTTTCTTTGCTCTTACCAAAAAAAAAAAAAGGATGAAAAATTGCCGTGAGATTTGGAGTTGGAACCGTAACGAAGAGATGAGTTCGATCAAAGATTGTCTAAGAAACTATCGTTTTATAGCTTTTGATACAGAGTTTCCAGGTAGTTTAAGGGATACACCGCAACACGCTTCGGATGATCAACGTTACACCGACCTGAGTTACAGCGTAGACAGGACGAAACTGATCCAGTTAGGTCTAACTCTGTTCGACAGCAACGGAAGAGTCGGTGGAACTTGGGAGATCAACTTCTCTGATTTCGGAGATGCTGAAGACGCGAGAAACGACAAGTCCATCGAGTTCCTAAAACGCAACGGTCTAGATCTGAAGAAGATTAGGGCACAAGGAATTGAAATCGAGGGTTTTTTCAATGACCTCTCTTGGATTCTGAAGAGGACGAGGAACATCACTTGGGTGACGTTTCATGGGTTGTATGACATTGGATATTTGTTGAAGTGTTTCACCGGTGGAGAGTCTTTACCCGTGACTGCTGCGATGTTTGCGAAAGCCGTAGCTAGAACCCTCGGCTCTGTTTTTGATCTGAAAGCTATCGCGGGTAGATACGAAGGGCTTGGTTGCCGTTTAGGTTTAGAGAATCTAGCAGATGCGTTGGGACTTGACCGTGTTGGTACTGCTCACCACGCCGGTTCAGATAGCGAATTAACCGCTAGGGTTTTCGTTAAGATGACTAAGATCTTCCACGATGTGCAAGAGGCTGAAGGCTTTGTTTATGGACTCGGCTTTAGAATCATCTCTGATCGTCTAAAGCGCAGACAACAACAACAGATCCACCTTGCCATGATGACCAGATGCTATGGTCCACCTCCACAACCACCACCACCGCCTCCTCCACCACTACCACCGCCGTTTCCGCTACTCAATCCGATGTTTGTTCCTGGGTTTCCTCCTTTTGGTGATTTTGGCTATGGGGCCTAGCTTATGTATGTACTAAATCCTCAAGGAAAACACTGCTTAATTAGTCCTTAATTACCTTTAACTTTGATGTGTTTAATGTTAGTCCACAACACATCTCTTCCTGTTAGTATTGTCTCAATGTATCTGTTTGTATTCGATTTAATTTTGATGAAAAGTTGAGTTTTTTTTTTTATTGTTCCAATGTATACTTTTGTACCAGATTTTGATGAAAAGATGAGTTTTTTTTTTATAATTGTTTAGTTCCACACTTTTGTCTTTCTTTCTTGACAAGTTTCTTAAAACCAGTGTCTGTTTTCCCTAGCAATGAAGTCTCTTTGAGAGCTAAAATTTTTATAATTATCTCAAGACAAGTTTTGTGTAAGAATTAAGATGGTAGTGAAGCATAAAACAAGGCAAAGAAGTTTCTCTGCAACCGGATCACTCACTCAGGGTATATATGGTTTCTTCCAATAATCAAGAATACAAATGTGATATTGAGATTATGTGCTTACTCCACCATTTACATTGAGTATTAGCTGCCCTACTTAGATCAAGATCACCATCCACGTCATTACATCAATTACTTTTGTCTTCTCACCTGAAACCGGATTTGACCAGTTATTTCTCTGCAAAACATGATTCCCTTGCTAGCTTCTAGGATTTATACTCATGTACACTGAGATCACAGTCCTCTAAATCACTTGAATCAAGTATTGCAGAAACTGAATCTTCTTTGCTTCATAACCTGAAACCCTTTTGATTCAACCTCGCAGTCAATCTCATCAGCTCCTCAAGAACCACTTAAACCTTACAACAACCTGTTTCAATAAACCAGAGCCTGAACATAACCTTGTCCGATTTCCTATCATGTCTCATATCAGCAAAACTTTGTGATAACCATGAGAAAAACATGCATAGCTACTTCATGCACTTTTTAGTTGTAACCGCAACCTGCAATGCTGCTCAAGCATGCGAAACTCCACCAGAACTAATTTGTACCATCGTCATTAGAATATCCATCCAGACCCTAACTAGAGCCTTTTATTTTTTTCTTTATGACTCCCTGATACTTGAAACTATCCACTTGACTAACCTGCAAGTGATTTCCTTGAGTAGACACTTATGTGATCTTCTCCTGATGCTGACAACTGATTTCAAGGCCTTAATCATTGTCCCTCAAAATGCACTTGGAACTTCCTGCATTTATCTCTCCTTACTAGGACATTCTTTTTCAGCTTCTTCTTCTAACACCAACTTTGAGATGTTGTGTATCAAGAAGCTAGATACACACAAAAAAATTTCTTTCCTTTCTTGAAGTGACTCGTCTTGAAACAGTCCCAGCGTCAATTTGCATTTGTCTCCTCCAGTTTATTCCTTACAGAAACTCACTGTAACACTTCAACCCCTTAGTGTATTCTCTAAATGTCCTCCCCAATCAACCAGTTTCAATATCTTCAGTTAAGTTCCTCCCCAAGGTATAATAATCGTGTTCTAAAAGGCATTTGTACTCACAGACATGACTCCTTTTGAGATGGTCATAAAGTGACTTTTGTGTATTTATTGATCATATCCAACATGATACTGACGATATCCGAGTAATCTTGAGCTTTTCCAGACGTCAAGTGATCATCGGTCACATGTTGAAAAAAATTGGCGAGTTTGAAAACGGCTTTGTTCACCCTCGAATGATGACCAGAGATCCGGTCTACGAGCCAACCTCCAGGGAAGCAGTCGGTTAACGCCAAGGTGCCAAGGTTGGTCTCTGACTCAAGAACCAATTCTTCCACTCTCTCGATATCTCCACAAAATCGCACTGGTGGAAGTTCTTTGGAGGAGACAACGATCACAGGAACTACCCCTAAATGGAGAAACCACCAACGGTCCATATATATTCTTGAGAGATTTTGTGAAAATATTTGTGAAGAACCTTTCCAAGCTGGTGTAAGTTTCCGATGATTGGAAGACCCAAAGGTCCTGGAGGCAGCTTCCCTTTCGACGGTAAAAACTTCTTAAAGAAGAGTACAACGAGAGGAAAGGAAACAAAGAGAGATAGACATTTTCATGTTCTTCTCTTTGGCTAACTTTCTTCTGCCATTTATTGAAGTGAAGAGGAATTAATGTGTTCACATAGACGCAAGCAATATACAGATCAATATAGACAAATGCATGTCAATTAGTCTTTTGAGTTTTGACAAAATAAAAAGTTTCTACTTATTTTACTATTCTTTTTTCTTTTCACCAACAAAGTTTCACTCTGTTAATGTTGCTAGCTCTGTTTCAAAGTAACTTATTATTATCCACATGAATTTATATAATTTAAAACTATATTTTTCAAATCGACATGGATCTATTTATATGAGGAGTTTTTGCATTATTATTTTTTTATATATATTTCCTCTTAACAAAAGAACATTAGCTACAAGATTACAACTTGAGTTAACCAATTGAATATTTAAAATAAAAAATAAAAAAATCAGTACACCCCTTAAAAGACCTCAAGCCCATACAAAACCCCAGCATGCTTCTCCGGCCCATCTTGAGAAAAATACAAATCTCTCATCCTCTGAAACGCGTGCCACGTAAGCAGACTATCGGAACCGGCTTGATGACATTTCCCAACCTCCCGGTTAACTTCAAGCGTCCTCGCAACCCGGTCTAAACCGCCATACAATCTCCTCTCACAAAACTTCATCATATGCTTCACATCGTACACGCGCTCACCAAACAAAACTCTCATCACGCGCTTAAACTCCCCTAACGCGCCGGGCAGCTCACGGCGCGTGAGGATCTTCATCAGGTAACCGAAATCGTACGCGCTATGAAACGTCACCCAGCTCACGTCCTCGTTACAAACAAGCCCCGACGACATCATCAGCTCCGCGAACCTCTCCGAACAAACCCCCTCGCGGCGGTTCCGCTCGAAATCGATACCTTGCCGACGAAGCAACTCGATGGAATCAGGAGCGTGTGGGTCACGCGCCACGTCGAAGTCTCGGAAATTAAACTCCCAGATGAACCGCCGTCCGTCACCAAATAGATCTGGGAGGTTACCGTCGGCGTCGGAGAGAGTGAGACCGACTTGGATTAAGCTGAGCGCGTCGACGTTGGCTTTAAGTAGACTGTAGAGATCGCCGGGGTTTGTAAATCGGAGATCGGATTTGAAAATCACGCCGGGGAACTCAGTGTCCATGGAGATGAATGGGTAATCGTCGATGGTTTCGCCGATTAGTTCAAATTCAGATTCGAGATTCTCCGCCCAGACTTCGCGAGTCACGACGGTGGTGACGACGCCGCCACCACCGCATGGTTTGTGATCTTTGTTCGATTTGATGATAGCCATTGAAGAAATGAATTTACAAAAGGTTTGAGTTTATGATTTGGGGATAAGAGTCAGTGTGTGTGTGTGTGTTGTGAATATATATGAAAAATGAGAAACAGAGTGAGGAGTTGCGAGGAAGAAGAAGACGTGGGACGAGAGAAACGCGTCAAGTTGTGTTGTGGAGGTTGACTCTCTCTGCTAAGTGCTAACGTAACTTGACTCCTCGTCGGTCCAACTTGGCCACTCTCTCTACTGGGTTTAATAACTAATTATTATTTATTAGTATACATTTTTCTAACGATGCTATACACTGAATATTATGTTGTAGTAGCAAACATAAAATTTAGGAGTTTTTTTTTTGTTTGTTTTGCAAGTTTTTATTTAGAAAATTAATTGTATTTAGTATTTTATTATTAGTACTATTTTGTATGATTGGTTCAAATGTTATAAATTATAAAAATTAAATGATATTTCTGAAAAGAAATTTCTTCTATTTAATATGTAAGCTTGCTTTTTACACAAAGGGAAACCTATCTTGGATTCAGTGAATTTCCATTTTTTTTGGGGGAAGATTATAATTCATATCCAAAAGACCAAAACCAATGTATTTTTCTTTATAGAGATGAATATATAACTGAATAACTAAATATATTTAATTAAGCTATTTGGGTTGACCTGTGTGGTTCAAAAATACAAACCAAACAAAAAACATATCTACAAATTGTAAACCATGCAAGTCATTTTGGTAGTACTAATTTGATAAACAAGTACAGGTAGTGTGCCTTTATAAAAATACGTTTTTAAGAGTCGCAAACCTTTTTTTGTTTTCTCTGTTTGTATATTAAATAAACAGAAAATAGTTAGATAAAAACAAATATTCATCCAATTACACAAGTGGCCGATATATTACAACGAATATCATAATCCAACAATAATATTTAAGTCAATTGGGAGTATTGGTCGGACTACAAAAGGAAGGGGGNNGGGGGGGGCGGGGGGGAGTCTCAAGTTGATGGATAACAAGAGTCCAAATTTTATAAGTGGGTTGCGTATGTAAATCGTGTCGTAAATCTCAAATTCTTTGAATATTTCTTTGATGGGAAAAGGTAACTATCACTATCTTAAATAATTTATTAGTTAAAAGTTTGCGCTTGGATCGATCATCAAAACAAATGTGGCTATACAACACAAGTGTTGAGTGTCCTCCTAGGCAATACATTCCAAATTTGAGCATGATCTTTTTGAGTGTGGAAGTGAATGTGGCATATAGAGATGTTGAGCTGGCAAGAGAGGAGAGGCTGTGATCGAGTGAAGACGTTTCAAGTATAAAAGGAGAGACTGGGTTTGTGAGAGAGGGTTATCCAAATTGAATTGGTGTTATGTGTTTGCTTCCCGCGTGAGCTGGGTTATCATTACATTACAGAGCCTGAAACTCTGATTCTTAGCTTGTAAACAAACCATTCGATAAGATTCAACAAAGATCTCTTGTTGGTTCTTAACACTGATACGGGTCAGATACACTACCATACAACATGTCAACACAAAATTAAAGAGTGGCTTCTTTCACAACTTCTACATACCGATTCAGTTATTTAGAAATGTTTTACGTAGCTGAGTTTAGCCTTCCAGGATTTGTTTCCTTTCGACCTCGATGAATTTTGTGTTTACATGATAGCTTTTGGTGGCATTTTGGGTCTCATTCTCTCCCTTGCACCGCAGCAGCTGCAACTGAAGACTCCTCACAAGCTCATTTAGCCTCTGGATATGTCTCTCTTGTGATATGATGATCTGTAAAAAACGGTGAACTTTGCGGTTAGATTTGACGTTCCCCCTGAGAACAACAGATTAATAATATCCAAGCCTGATACAGAAACACACTAAAGTAAGAGCAGCCTTTTAGATCCTTTAGAATATCATCTTTTTGAAGATGGTGACTAAAAAGTACCTAAATGAGAAACATCCTACGAGCATAAAGATGAAAAACGCACAAGCTCGGAACTCATATCATGTTGAGCCCCGAAAGCTACAAGCTACCTAATCGTTCTACCTGACTTCATTTAAACTCTCGGATTTGCAGCTATTATAAGTTTCATTGTAGTAGTCTATATTGTACCTGATCGTAGCATTGTTATAAGTTTCATTTAAAAAGTACCTGATCGTAGCATTGTTACTCATTCCTGATCCACAGAAATAAAAGATTGCCTCAAAATAGATTAGTAAGGGAAGGTGTAGATTACAATATACATTGAGGTCAGGACTAAGCGGAAACCTGAGGTTTACTCAATGACTATCGATCCAACTGGATCCTTCTGGTACAGTAATCCAATGTAAGATCAATCACAGACATAAAGCAAGTCTTATAAGTATTCCACTTCTATCAATTATCTTATGCCATTAGAGAGAAACCCCATTTAGCAATCCAAGCAAACAGTTCAACACACTTTTAAAAATTCTTATTGGAGTTTTCCAGACATCCCGACACAGAATCCAATCCAAGAAGACATTTAGAATTGCAGAAAGTCTCATTTATAGTAATCAATGCAAAGAATAAAGACAATTCAAAAACAACAGATCCCATGGTAATGAAGACATTTTCTAAGCCAACAAACCAAAGCTTAAAAAATGATTTACCAAATGCAAGAATAAGAATCTTAAGTATCACACCAAGCAAAGCACAGAAGAAAGTGAAGCTTAATTATCAGAACACTAAGGACTGAGGTAGCCACTACACACACACACACACCTCTTCTGATGTTTACAAACATCTAGGCTATTACAGGTCTCCTACAAAAACTAGAAATACTCTGTCTTCTAAAGGGAAACACATGAAAGAGTTAGAAAAAAACCAGTACCTTCTCTTTAACAGCTTCTTCCCTATCTGAAATTTGCTGCTGTTTCTGAGACAAGCTGGTGGCTGTATCTAACTCAACAAGTGGTTGTCTCCATTCAAACTGAGAGGTGACTATAAGTATAACTAGCAGAAACACAAGCAAGATTGGCTTCGACATTGCTATATCAGTTGCTTTAAAACACCTGTCCCCCAAGAAATTAGCCAAATTCATAATCAATCCTTTTACACTATTTTACAAGCCTACCAACTCAAAACACACACATCAAATTCAATCTGAACTTTACTAATCAAATCATCATCTCCACCTATATTACTAAAGTCAAGCAATAACGCATCATCAACCTCTAATATCTAAAAAGATTCAATTTCTAATCTACCCATTTCCTCAACAACCACAAAAAAAACGAAGACCCAATGAAGCGATTAAGATGATCTTTGGAACTTACAAATCGAATTTGACCAGAGGAATAACCAAACTTCATGATCGATCGACCTGACCACCTCCTCCGTTAGGGTCGCGAATGTTAGATACGAGATCTTCCAAAATCGAATTTGTAATCAGAAAACACCAAATAAGTTTTGTGTTAGTAGAGAAATGTAAAAGGAGCTGAGGTTCCCTGAATTGCGCAAAGAAGAGGACTAAATGTTTCAGGTGACTCCTACAATTTCTTTTTTTTTTTTTGCCAAAATTGATCCTATGTCTTTTATCTTATTAGTAATTTAGCTATAGTTTGAGAGTTGTAACGTAACACCCCGATGCTCTATATCTATATTAACATTTTTTTAGGTACATTTTGTGTTATACTTTTAAATTTTGCTTATTAATTTTTTTTTTATAACATTAACTTCTAAAAAATTCTAAAAATAACATTGTACAGAAACTCAATTACTAAAACTTCTTAAATCAACCAAAATTTGTTATGTTTATTGCCGTAAAATCTAGACAACATATATACATTTCGATTTCTCCAAAAAATACTCTATCCATTAAAATTTTATTCCTATAAAATATCCAAAACTATCTTTAGAGATGGTGTAATCTCTCAAATTTAAATGATACAACCGATAATCTATAACAAAAACTTACAATCCCCCAAAAACAAGAACTCAAATTTCAAATGATTAGAAAACCAATATTCCCAAATATTTAACTTTAGCAAGAAAAAATACATTTAATTTAGTATATATCTTCTTCAGAAACTGAATATTATTCCGCAATAATATAAACAACTAAAATAGAAAAACACTTAAATTTCTCTTTTATTGCTCTAGATCTTAAGCTTGCTCACCAATTTTTACAAGATTTGCTATCAAACCTAATTCTAGCCTTAATAAGTTACTCTATAAATAACCTTAAGACGAGAAATGCACCAACTCATAAGAAACTTTACCTTTCAAACAAATCTTATATACCTTCAATAGACAAATCTTTTTACTCTATATTATTTTGTTTATGCAATTTAGATCATTGCTGCTTTTTAGACTCAACTCAATAATAACACTTTTTTTTTTCCTATTTTACAACAGCTGAAGAAAGGTATGTGAGACGAAAGTTAATATCAAACAAACAATTTTTTTAAGGTATGTTGACTTTTGATTTTGGGGAACTAAAATTATTTGAACACATATGTTTCTTTTATGGTATGATCACTTTTTATTTTTTTACCAACACAAGTGCCTTGCATGATTGTACTCTAAATTGGTTCCTGTTTTTTTTGTAGGTAAGTGAAGAAAACGGAAAAGAGACAAAGGAATAGATTAAATTAAACATTGAATCGATTTTTTCTTTTTCAATAATCTTATATTCTGTACTTTTGTCTAGTTAACTAACAATTTGGTTTCTTTATTATAAATTTTAAGGTAATTTATAATTTAGAAATTTAATAAATTGTGTGATTTTAATAATTGACAAATTCAAACAATTGACTATGCATTTATTCCACTATATTAACATTTTTGAAATACATTTTATGTTTAACCTTTTTTGTTTTGCTTATGTAAATTTTAATTTACAATCTTAATCCTACAAAATTACACAAAAATAAATAAGTGACATATGGTAAATCGACCAAAATCAATAAAGTTTTGTTCCCAGAAATTATTTTGAATTAATTGCTCTTTTACTTTTAAAAATTAAGAAAGATTTATTGTTTTATTTAACAAAAAAAAATAATATCAGCCTTAAGTATCTATATTAAAAAAAAATGAAATACATTTGGTGTTTTACCCTTTAAGTTATATTTATTTAAAAACTTAATTTCTAAAAAAATTGCACAAAAAAACAAAATCAATTAGATTACTAAAATGTCTCTACCGATTTGGTCTATAATTTCCTTAAAAATTTATATATTTAGAAATTTATTACACTTAATAACATATACCAAAAATATATATACAATATTTTTTTACCTTTAAAAACTCTAATATTCAATAATAACTATACTGTTTGATATGAACAATTAAAATCTTTAATGGCTATTAATATGCTGATAAAAAAAGTAAAAATAATTATTTCACGGGTTAAATGTAATAAATTGGGATATTTATAATATAATTTAACCCGCGGTATACTGCATAATAACTTTTCAAGAAATAATTCTTTCACGGGTTAAATTTAAAAAACATTAAACTTACGGGTTAAATTTAAAAGTACTTAAAAATTAAAAATATAATAATGTAAGAATAGTTTTTTCATGGGTTAAATCTAAAAAGCACTAAAAATTTAAATTTTGATAACCATAAGAAAAATTCGTTAATGTAAAAATGTAACATTATTATAAATAAAACTAAATAATTGTCCTGTCATGTCTACCGTGTACAGCTAGTCAAATTTTAGAATTAACAATCAAAATACAATTATACAATCTTAAACACTAAACAACAAAAAACAAAAATTAACAAACAAATACAATTTTTTTAAAAATTTAGTTTTATTTTTTATAAAAATATTATCCCGCGGTGCATTGCGGGTTAAAATCTAGTATTATTAAATTTACAAGTATGATAATTCCACTGGAGCAATACTCCTAAATTTATTAAATCTGAATGCTTCTATGGAATTTTCAAAATGTTTTTTTTTCATCTATCTATTTTTAAAAATACTCTTTATTAAATCTAAAATTTTATAAATTTTTATAAGGTTATAGGGTACTTATGGATAGTAACTACTACTCCGAGACTCAATCCAAATATTTATAAGGTTTAATTAATGTTTTAAAGTATCTTTTAAAGTATTTTGTCATCCTCTCTTATCTTTGTATCCAAACAAGTCTCAACTAAATTTTATACAATCCTTACAACCAAACACAATCATTTCCTTATTTGATAATATTAATTTCCTAAAATATATTTATCTAATTTAAATCAATATGTTAGATTAAAATATAATTCTCCTTTCATTTTTATTTAATCTTATATTTAATTATTTTAATTACTATTTAATACATAAAGTTAATAAAATTTTAGATATTTTTCAGCATATAATGTGATTTGAATTTTTATAAACGGATATATATTAAAAATTGTCTTAGGATATTTGTAACCAAACAAGTATATCCACATAGAGCTCGGAATACATTTTTGGAGTACAATAGGGTGCCATCACTTTTTGCCAACTTTGGGTCGGGTTTTTAACTAAAATTATAACCGATTCAATTATACGGATCCTCCTTAAGATTGCCGAATATTTTGGACCGGTTTTTAATCTATAGCATACTTATTTACATCCAATTAATGCCAATTAATGCCCATTGTATCTTAGGAAAGATCTAATTTGCATGCCGAATTTTTAGGACCGAGTTTGACAAAAAGAATTAATAACCCAAATTATGTAATCACATCCTCTTAATCACATCCGTATAATATAACAACTAATTTAAGATGAAAACATCTTAGAAAATATCTAATTTGCGTTTAATAAACGATTATATATTTGGTAAGATCTTATTAGCTTTAAATGTACACTATTAATCCAATAATATCAATTGAGAATCATAATAAGAATATGTCATATCATTCATTCCTAAATCATAACTATCAAATCGTAAAATATATATTCTCAACTTGCGAATCAAGAGTTTCTACAAAAATCTACCTACAACCGTTAACAGTATATATATCAACAAAATAAGGTAAAACCTAGTTTATAAAGTAAAAATAAAAGGGTTTATAACAATGTGTTTATAAGGTACATGTTTTATGATACAAATGACATGGTGGAATTACGAGAACTCTCATCTGCCTTGACTTATCTGCCTCCTAATTTTATGATCGGTATTGCCAAAAGCTGACAGAAGCAGAGAAAAGTGAATTATAAAATGATGTTTGAGAACAAAAGATCATGTCACAAAAACGTGACAAAACAAAGGGGGAATCTGAAGTGCTTATGTCAATTTGAAATTCGTAGGAATCATCCACTTTAATCAATAAAAGAAATCTTTAGAACCCAAGTTTTCATCTTGTTATGATTGGGGAAACTATTAAATTTTATGGCAGACAAAATATACATAAGGATAGTTGTTTTGGTTTTAGAGGAATGGAACAATCAGATTCACCAAGTGACCACTGGTATGCGAATAGTAGGAGTGAAAATACCTAAAGATGTTGTTTTGGTCTTATGATGATTCAAGGACATAGAGTGGATTCACAGACACAGTCGCTAGTAGTGGAAGAACTTAATGAGCAAATTGTTGCTACTGCTGTCTTCTTTGCTGCAACCATCTTGCTGTTCCAACATGGTTTTCTCACAGCAGAGTAATCAGATGTATCCATTAATGTGTTTGCAAATGGAGAAAAGCTGCTACCATGTCTCCAAATAATACTGATATTTTTCAGCCTTCTTGTGCACACCAAATGTTTGCTCACCAAGTTTAATAGTGGAGCAGAACCTGGAGAGTTAGTCATCATTGACAATTTATACATGTTGCAGGAACAGAACATTCTCAATGCAAGGGATACCTTTTTTGGACTTTTTTTGTTCAGCATAAATTTGTGTCCCAAGACCTGGATCTTTAAGTTCAAAACCATAAATAAATCTGCAACACAATATGAGAATGGGACTGAGGAAGAAGTCACACATGTCAAGATTGAGTTTCAAAAGGATGTTGAGATGGGATTCACGAGGCATCCCACAGCTTCTTTGTGGAGGATTACATACACTTGTGGCTCTAGATGGCGCTAATATGATGCTTAGGAGCGGAATTTGCAGAGAGCTTCTATTACTTGTCTTCCTTCACATGGATTGGCGCGTAGTCTCTACTGCAAAGTTTTTTATGGTGGCATCATATTATCTGGTTTCATTGTTGCGTTTGCGAGTTTGCTGCGACTTATTTGTGTGTGGGCTGATTTTATGCTGCATAACAGTGGAGAGAGTTGGCTGCAAATAGTTTTTACAAGGGGACAAGTTGCAGGACAAATTCAAACATGGAATGGTTCTTTATGGAACATCATGTGTCTATCTCTGCAGATGGTACTTCCCACTTGTGGACATGAGTGTATATTTGTCAGTGAGAAAACAAATGCAGAGTGCTCCGCATGTCGAGAAAGGGACATGGCTTTCTGACGCTAGACTGGTTGCTCCTACTCCTCTATATACTGGGAAGTTGTTGCTAATTGTGACTGTTTCAAATGAGTTAGGCGACAAGCAGACACAGTTTCTCTGTGGTATTTTACTGTACCGGCTTTGGCATAAATGGAGAACTAAACCCATACGAACATCCAGAGGAGTGAAGCAAGGCAGTTTCATATTTACAAGTGAAGTTTTATCTTGGGGGAGACAAATTAATTGTAGCTACTGTCACAAGCAAACCAAAGAAGTGTTCTAAGTCTTGGAAATTCAAATATAAACAGAGAACTGTGGGAGCTGTTCGACCAAGCCTCACATCATGTGTCAATCTCTACAGATGGTAAGAATGTCTACTTTTCAGTGCGGCACTGTTGGAAGAACAAGGATGCCAATTGCCAATCATTGGAGGCCATAGATGAAGCTACTATGATTCTTTACATAAAACTGGATAAAATTTTTGTGTGTTTGGTTCGCGTTTAAAAGTTGCGATGAGATTTTGTGTGTTTGGCTTGTGGGGTAAGAGTATCTATCTGTGATCAGTATGTTAAATGGGTGAGGAAGCACTGGAAAGATAAGTTGCAGGACAAATCAGAACCTCTGTGGTGGCCATTTCAGAACTTTCAGTCCACTAATGGAGCTGGCGTGTTCTTATTAGTTCCTGAGACTATTCTTGAAGTTGTGTATGTGTTGAACAATACCAAATCAATTCTTCTGATGCAGAAGGAAAAGAGTTTAGACTCTTGGAAATGTACATTCGATCTGCAAACAGCTCAACACATTCTGCAACAGAAAGCTGTTGAATCAAGCTTTGACATTGAGTATCTAGTATGTCCACAGAACATAGACTTTTCTACATGGCACAGATGGAAAAGCAAGGTCCGCAACCATTTAACTTCTTGGAGTGGTTGCAAGGCTAGGTTTGCCTCAGGAGCTTACAAGTTGGCCTTGCGAAGTTTCGCATGCTTGAGCAGCATTGCAGGTTGAGGTTATGATAGATTTACGATACCGTAAGCTCCAATTACACGAACACACAATTACAACTAACTGATAAGAACAGAGAGAGGCTAGCACATCACTAGCTCAGCTCCCAACACACCATAAGAGAGAGACTAGCACATCACTAGCTCACCTCTCCAAACACAAGTACATCGCTTCACCAACATTCACAATATTCAACATTCAGCCTCATCTCTCTCGATACTCATCTCTCTTATTTATACTCTCAGATTGCAACTGCAGACCTTCCAATTGCATTAGAGGCTTCTCTAGTTCTCTTCAAACTACCAACTCAAAATCCTCATTAGCATTCATTTAACAATGAAACACTAGACCAAGTGACCAACCGTATCAATACTCCCCCCATTTTGACAAGCTTGTCCTCAAGCTTTAAGAGAGAAAATTGCAGTGGCAAGGCACAAATACTGGCCCTGTGATCTCAGGAACAGACTGCTCGCAACAACTGTGACAGTCTTACGTCTCCAGCTGTGCCATATAGAAGATGACTCTTGTATACCAACCTTCTGCATCCTGAACAACTTTTGATGTAATCGAGTTTCTGTGATTAGAATCACTATCTTGTCCCACTGTAGTTTTGCACCCATTGTATACTCCATTGCACAACTATATATAGAAGATGTCTGCAAATCATACGGCATAAGTGAATCAAGCTCACTTAGACTGATCCATTCACCAAACTGTAAATGGACCAAACCCCACAACACGTGAAACTTCTCATCACCATGGAGAAATTGTGTCACGATTGTAGCATCCATGGTAAACTCCAATTCTGGACCAGATAGGGTGGTTCTCTGCAAATCAAACATCAAAAATGATGAAAATGAATGCAATCTCTTAGATCTCCATTTGTGCTTCAGGTAGAGCTTCATATCCTCATAGAAAAACTGAAGCAGTCCTTGTAAATCATATCTCCCCCTCATGTGGCACAACAGCCTTGAAATAGGTGGGTGTCTCAGCCTTCTCCAAGGTTTACACCTCCATAGCATTGTTAACCACTTCTGGTCCTGAAACGCTTCTTGTTGTAGAATGAAATGATTCTGAGCAACCAATTCTTTATGGAGAATAGCTTCTTCTGTCCTATTTGAATCTTCCACTGGAAACGTCTCTGTTTCTTGAGTTTGTACTATACTCGCAGCCATTGGTTTTCCATTTATAGCTCGAAACCATAGCACTCCCTTAGCCATCAAAACAGCAACATCACAATCAGACCATGAATTACCAATATGAAATTTCACAGTGTCTTTGTGAATTCTGGAAATTGGAGAAGTTGCAGGCTTTGTGTTATGAAGTTGCAGGGTCCATTTACGCTTCATGTGAAACTTCACCTCACCACAACAAAGCTGATACAGTCCTCTTAAATCCAGTCTCATTCTCATTTTACAAATAAACTGTGACCGAGGTGACTGTCTCATCCTTCTCCAAGGCTTAAAGCTGTTCTGTTTCCCATTTGATCCAACAGAAGCAAAAGAACAAGAATCTTTGAGCTGCTGAATACCTGACCTCAATTTGAACTTAAACCGCCAAGCCTTAAGATGCTTTCTCTGTTTATGTTTTTGTTTCCTTCTTTTGTCTCCCACCAGCATTTTATCGAACACTTGGAGTTCACATTGTGTGTTCTTGACACTTGTGAACATCTCAGAAAACTCAACCACTTCTGAAGCATGAACAACAACATGTGATTGCTCGCAGAACACAGATGAATCCTCCATGGCATCCAATGACTCATTGCTAAATTTAAGGCTAGGTTCCAAGGAAGAATCTTGTACCTGAAACTGTGAAAACGTTTCCCTCGAAGCTGAAGCATGTCGTGGAATCAATTTCGCCTGCAACACAATGTAACCACTTGATTCTATCTCTTGAAGCACGTCGACACTTGTGCCCAAAGTTTTTTCTAACTTCTGATGCTTGCGATCAAAATCTTTGATCCACTGTTCTAGTTTGCGATCCAGCTCCAAACCTACACGCTTTTGATATCTATCGTTTCCAAACATTAACGATAAACCATCTTTCACCTCGCTCCAACTATTGAAAGGAATCCAGGATTGTTCCTTGTGGAACCAAGATTTTGCTTGGCCGCCGAGAAAGTTGGAAACGAACGCCAACTTCTCCTTCTCTGAACACTCACCAACTCAAAGTCCTCATTAGCATTCATTTAACAATGAAACACTAGACCAAGTGACCAACCGTATCAGGTTACAGCAAAAAAGTGCATCAAGTAGCTGTGCATGTTTTTCTCATGGTTATCACAAAGTTTTGCTGATAGACATGATAGGAAATCGAACAAGGTTATGTTCAGTCTCTGGTTTATTGAAACAGGTTGTTCTAAGGTTTAAGTGGTTCTTAACGAGCTGATGAGATTGACTGCAAGGTTGAATAAAAAGGGTTTCAGGTTATGAAGCAACGAAGGATCAGTTTCTGCAATATTTGATTCAAGTGATTCAGAGGATTTTGATCTCAGTGCACATGAGTAAATCCTAGAAGCTAGCAAGGGAATCATGTTCTGCAGAGAAATAATTGGTACATCAATCACTGTAACATGCTTAATTGCTTATGGTCCGAACAGAGTTACAGAGGCAATGGTTTTAGGCAAACATTTTTTAATTTTTTTAATCCTTACTCCTAATCAACTTTAAAAGAACATAAAAGATATCTATGTATATGAGACTATGATGGTAATTGTAAGATTCTTTTGTCAGTTTCTGTGATTCGTCTGCCAAATCAGATAAAATAAATAGGTTGATTGGTTTGTCTAATCTTCGTCTTACAGTTACATGAAAGTGTGAGAGAGAGAGAATAAAACTGATGTTAATGCTGAGAAGGACTGTTTGTGTTGGCTATGAATACTTGCCCACATGACACTTCACTAACTACGTATTTTTGCCTTTACAATGATCAAATCCGGTTTCAGGTGAGAAGACAAAAGTAATTGATGTAATGACGTGGATGGTGATCTTGATCTAAGTAGGGCAGCTAATACTCAATGTAAATGGTGGAGTAAGCACATAATCTCAATATCACATTTGTATTCTTGATTATTGGAAGAAACCATATATACCCTGAGTGAGTGATCCGGTTGCAGAGAAACTTCTTTGCCTTGTTTTATGCTTCACTACCATCTTAATTCTTACACAAAACTTGTCTTGAGATAATTATAAAAATTTTAGCTCTCAAAGAGACTTCATTGCTAGGGAAAACAGACACTGGTTTTAAGAAACTTGTCAAGAAAGAAAGACAAAAGTGTGGAACTAAACAATTATAAAAAAAAAACTCATCTTTTCATCAAAATCTGGTACAAAAGTATACATTGGAACAATAAAAAAAAAAACTCAACTTTTCATCAAAATTAAATCGAATACAAACAGATACATTGAGACAATACTAACAGGAAGAGATGTGTTGTGGACTAACATTAAACACATCAAAGTTAAAGGTAATTAAGGACTAATTAAGCAGTGTTTTCCTTGAGGATTTAGTACATACATAAGCTAGGCCCATAGCCAAAATCACCAAAAGGAGGAAACCCAGGAACAAACATCGGATTGAGTAGCGGAAACGGCGGTGGTAGTGGTGGAGGAGGCGGTGGTGGTGGTTGTGGAGGTGGACCATAGCATCTGGTCATCATGGCAAGGTGGATCTGTTGTTGTTGTCTGCGCTTTAGACGATCAGAGATGATTCTAAAGCCGAGTCCATAAACAAAGCCTTCAGCCTCTTGCACATCGTGGAAGATCTTAGTCATCTTAACGAAAACCCTAGCGGTTAATTCGCTATCTGAACCGGCGTGGTGAGCAGTACCAACACGGTCAAGTCCCAACGCATCTGCTAGATGCTCTAAACCTAAACGGCAACCAAGCCCTTCGTATCTACCCGCGATAGCTTTCAGATCAAAAACAGAGCCGAGGGTTCTAGCTACGGCTTTCGCAAACATCGCAGCAGTCACGGGTAAAGACTCTCCACCGGTGAAACACTTCAACAAATATCCAATGTCATACAACCCATGAAACGTCACCCAAGTGATGTTCCTCGTCCTCTTCAGAATCCAAGAGAGGTCATTGAAAAAATCCTCGATTTCAATTCCTTGGGCCCTAATCTTCTTCAGATCTAGACCGTTGCGTTTTAGGAACTCGATGGACTTGTCGTTTCTCGCGTCTTCAGCATCTCCGAAATCAGAGAAGTTGATCTCCCAAGTTCCACCGACTCTTCCGTTGCTGTCGAACAGAGTTAGACCTAATTGTATCAGTTTCGTCCTGTCTACGGTGAAGCTCATGTCGGTGTAACGTTGATCATCCGAAGCGTGTTGTGCTGTATCCCTTAAACTACCTGGAAACTCTGTATCAAATGCTATAAAACGGTAGTTTCTTACACAATCTTTGATCGAACTCATCTCTTCGTTACGATTCCAACTCCAAATCTCACGGCAATTTTTCATCCTTTTTTTTTTTTTTTGTAAGAGCAAAGAAAAATACTATTATCTGAGAGAAAAACAAAATCTCCTATTTAAATAGCTGTAAAATTTCCTTTTTTATCCAACACAACTTTCCAAAACCTAAAAGGAATCAGCTTAGATTAATTAGTCCCCTCTATAAAATAAAAACACATCTTATGTTACATTCATAATTTCTTTTCATTAGAGAATTTCTTTTCCATTATAGAATTTTGGACATCTTTATTTTTGTTTTGGTTATTAAAAGATATAAAAGTCAATTAAACCATTTTCTCAATATATATGTCATCACTTTGAGTGTCACAAGACATAAAACTCAACATAATAAAAACTATGCTACAAACTCAGATTACTATTTAGTATTGTAGAATTTAGTTATGTAAATATGTTTATTTTATCTATAAAATTTAGGTTGTCATTTATCCTACAATCAATTTTTTTTTTTTTATAACATATTTGATATTTGTATGTTAGTGATTAATTATGATTTATAAATATTTAATAATAAATAAGATATATATTTGATAAAATTCACATATTATTTTTATATGAAAATTATGTCTTTTATCTATTAGGATTGATATATAATTAAAATATGTTTTTTATGATGTAATATAAATTTAAAATGTATTGCAAGATGAAATAAGTGATATTTAAATCCGCAATTTCTAAAAAATACCAAATAAAATCTAAAATCAATATGTATAGATTACTTAAAATTCAATTAGTTTCAGTAAAATGCAACATATAAATTAAGCTTCACGATGAATAACGAATATATGCATTATTTGATAAACTCAGAAACCTCTATGTAAGTGATTTGGATGAAATGTGTGTGTTGTGGATAAGACCATCAATAAGAAGTATTGTAATTTTCTCTTATTGCTTAATAATATAGTTTTTAGTTGGAATTTGAATTAAATTCGTTTTTTCTTTGTTTAATTTTTGGATAGGTTTGTTTTAGGTAAAAGTAGCCAAATTGAAGTGAGACCAAACATATTTCGTATACTGAATAAAACGGGTGAGTATCCAAACCATTCATCAAATATGCTCAGTCCATATTTTGCAATGAGATAATTAATTGCAATATTTAATGACACAAAAAAAATGTAACTAGTTAGAATGAGAGATCATATGGAGTATAAAGGGTAATGGAGTCATGGCATCATAGACTCTTGATATATATAGGAAATTGTTATTTTGTATTTTGGAACAAAAGAAAATTTCCCTTTTTCAAGTTTGGATATTTTTTCTCTGATATTTACATGAACTTTTCATATACTTGTAATACAACTTCTCTTTACAAAAACAGATTAATTGAATCAAGGCAGGTTCGAAAACTTGTGGACAGATTAATACCAATTTCACCAGCCAATCGAGGAGAGAGTCACCCCTAATCCAGCCATGGAATTCAGGGATATCAAGACTGAAACCAGCTTCCGAACACGAAGCAACAAAGCGCTGGTCTCGATCATATGGTTGCTGAGCTCGATCTACCACGGGGTTGTCATGTTAACCTTGTTGGGGATCAACAACGACCGGATTAAGGCGAGGGTCAACCACACCACAAACTTTGAGCAAGGCGTCGGTGAGAGTGGTGATGGAATTTTGCATCGCTGTTTGAGAAGCGATTAAGGTGTCACAGAACTCCGTCCAATCGATGGTGTTTGTTGGATATGGGCTTTGCCCCAACATTTATAAAGTCCAAACAGAAGATTCTCAAGAGATTTTGGACCAAAAGTCTTGGATCAGGCCCAACAGGCCGCAGGGGCAAAATCATCATTTTACCAGGAGACAGAAGAAACCCTAGATCAAGGTCCCACTATAAATACCTGATGTCACTGTCACGTCAGGGGATCCACTTTTTGGGCAATTAGAGAGAGAAGAGCTATATTTTTCGTATTAACTGCGCTTCACTCTTTAATTGGCATTTTCTGTCAACCATTCCTCAAATTCTACGTTAATAAAAGGACCAGTTCCGATTTATTCCCACTAAGATCCGTATTATCTATATTGTCGATTTCATACATTAACAATTTGGCGCCCACCGTGGGACGAGACGGAATCCTTTCATTTGACGAATATAATTTGAAGATAGGTGTTTTCGGAAAACCAAAAGCATGTCTCACACTGATCTCTCCAGCGACGAAGGCGTCGACTCTTCCGCGGCCCGCGTCAAGTCTCCCATGCGCACCATATGGGGGCGCACCCGCGCGAGGACAAACCAGCTCCAAGGCGTCGACACGATCGAAGTCGCTACGGTCGAGGACGCAACACTCACTGACCACGCAGCCGTAGGCGCTACGCCCCCCATTCGTGTAGCCGCTCGCATCAATCCAACCGACCGCAAAGCCGTAGGCGCTACGCGCGTCGCTCCAACCAATCACACCCAAATTATCCTTGCACCCCGGACGGCACAAACAGCATCTAATCATGCGTATCACGCCCATACGCAAGCACTTGTTACTCGCAACGAACAATCATCGATATTCTCCACGCCCAAATACGATCTCGATCTCGCACGCATATCCCGTAACAGCGACATCGCAACGACCCTTTGGGCTCACCGGAAGTTCAATCAAGCCACGATCTCGACCTCATCAGCCCTCAAACACGCCAAGTATCAAATGCAACACCTTTGACAGCATCTCGCGATCACAGTCTCTCGTGAACCCTTAAGCAGGTCACCTTGCAGCTCGCTAACTCCTCAATCTCGCTGACAATCAGTCTGTCCGCGAATGACGCAAGTCACACCATCTCGCCAACGATTCCATACGGAGAAGTATTGAGCTCGTCATACGGAAAAGTGTTGAGCTCGCCATACGGAGAAGTGTTGAGCTCGCCAACGATTCCATACGGAGAAGTGTTGAGCTCGCCATACGGAGAAGTGTTGAGCTTGCCAACGATTCCATACAAAGAAGTGTTGAGCTCGCCAGACGGAGAAGTGTTGAGCTCGCCAACGATTCCATACGAAGAAGTGTTGAGCTCGCCAGACGGAGAAG
>NC_025688.1:11350961-11366766 GCF_000633955.1 Camelina sativa
TCACGGGATAAGCCGGAAGCAAAAGCCGCACCTAGCTTGCACATCGTCGCCCTGGCCAGGTGTACGATTTTAAACGCGCTCCGCATGGGTGCAGTGGTGAAATAATCCACGTCCTTACTTCGGTAGGACATTTTAAGCCGAGCCCAGACTCGCAATGAGCTAGCAGGAAGCGGAGTGAGTAAGCCGAGACCCCGACTCGCACACACGTAATTCCTGCAGCACCCACAGGGTAAGCCGGTCACGCGTACCGTACCTAAAACAGTACGACAAGTCCGTCTTGTCTACTCAAGACGTTTCGGGGAAAAACATATCCAGGATAAGCCAGGATACGTCCTGCACTGCAAAATATGCCCTGTAAACAAGAAAAACGTCGCATCTCTATTTTGAGGGTAATTTCGCAATAATCTAACTTTGCGCGACAAAAATCAGCAATAATAAACCTTTGCGTGAAAATCATCAATAAAAGTACGAATGACCAAGCTCATAAAGCAACCAAGTTCGCAATAACAAAATAAACAAAAAGAAAAAAGGGAATAAACGATAATTAGAAGACGTATCACTCTTGAGTAGTCTCGTCGGTGTCTAAGATAACAAACTTCGGGAAATGCTCAAGATCATCTTCACGACATGACTTCATGTCTAGGTGCAATCACAAAAACAATCTAGCCGTTTCGTATGCACGCCTCAACGCCACAAATTCCTCGTATGCACCTAGCAATGTCAAGCTAAGTCATCTCGCCATTTCGTATGCGTGCCTCGATGCCACGACGTTCCCGTATGCTCCTCGCTGTATCACCTCGCCACCTTTCCACCAAAATCTCAATTTCGTCGAGGCCACTCTCAAACGCGCAATACTGATCTTCCCCAAGCTCCTCCGGAACATCTCCAAAGACATCACCTCCAGGAACCAAAGCGCAGGACCTTGCAAAAAACAACCAAACAACCGATCAGTATGGGAGCAAAGACATATCGAAAGCGCAATAGATTCCGGATAGAACGAGCACAACCAAATGAACTGCGTACTGCGTACCGCGTACCGCGCACTGCGTCCTGCATACTGCGCACTACACCCTGCACCCCGCGTACTACGTACCATGTACTGCGTACTACGTACCGTTTACTACGTACCATGTACTGCGTACTATGTACCGTGCACCGCGCACTGCATACCACGTACTGCGCACCACGCACTACGTACCACGTACTGCACACTGCGCACCACGCACCACGTACCATGTATCACGTACTGCGCACGATATCCTGTTTCCCCTCGCGGATACATCCGTGAGCTCCACGGCATCTTGCCATCGTTACCAACCCTAGCACGCCCTCGAATTCGACATGCGAGCTCCTCCATCACGCCGACCTGGTATCGTCAATCACGCACACGAACTCTTGATCTTTCCACCTCTCTAACGTGTCACGAGCTCGCCACAACATCCCATACGCGTATACGTAGTTGAGCACATCTCCAAGTAAGGATCCGCAGTACACCACACTAGTCTCGTACGAAACCAATCTCGCCACCACAACATCTCGACCTCGCCAACTTCAATTCCACGAATGTCGACCTCACCATTTCGTTTCCACAAAGGCCAATCTCACCTTTGTTTTCGCCATCAATAGAGCAGCTCGCCACCTCACACGAACCGTCACCGGGCTGCGACCACCTCCACATCTCGCCATACACACACTTTCATCTCGCCATACCTCCACGCCATCTCGCACGCAATTTCACCGCTTAACCGTCACCGCACCATGTCTCCGCCCCTTCTCCATCAAAATCTGCTACTCACCATTATCTCACCTCGCGTGGAGACCCGACGAGGACGCCTAACGGTCCCAGTCGAAGCGACAACGAGCAGGTGTGGCGCGGCCAAGACGCCTCACGGTCTTGGCCGGATCTTGCGGTGGCGAGCAGGTTTGGGACGACCAAGACGCCTCACGGTCTTGGCCGGATCTTGCGGCGGCGAGCAGGTTTGGGACGACCAAGATGCCTCACGGTCTTGGCCGGATCTGGAAGCGGCAAGAGGGGCGAAACCAAGGAGCTTACCGGCCATAACCAAACTTGGCGGCGGCAAGACCTCGAGACAGCAGTGGCGCGACCACGAGATAGTAGCGGCGCGACCTCGAGACAGCAGCGGCGAGAAGGCAAGACAGCAGCGGAGCGCCCTCGAGACGGCAGCGGTGGCGAGTTGAGGAGGTTCAGCAAGGTCGGCGACCATGAAGAAGCCCGACAGTGGAGCCTCCCACGGCAGCACAGACATGGTCGACAATCCAAGGTTCTAACAAACCGAAAACCAAAAGAAGAAGCAAAGAGATAAAGAAGGAAGAGAGAAAGAAGGAAGGGAGAAAGAGATTTACCTTTTGGAGAGGAGGGTAGAAAGTTGGAAGGAAAATTAGGTCAAGGAACATATTTAAAGAAAAATCCTAGTTTTGATGCTGTCTCTACTTCCTGCATCTCGGGAAACGTGCAAAACACACAAGACTCCCGTTTAAAGCCTAACGGACCTCGAAAAACGTGCGCAATGCACTATGCACCCCGAAATCTCCCGGATTCCTCGAAAAATGTGCACAATGCACTATTCATCCCGGAATCTCCCGGATGCCTCGAAAAAAAACATGCGCAAGGCACTATTTATCCAGGAACCTTCCCGAAAGCCTTCAAGCTCTTAAAAATCTTCTGTTCCTTCTGCAAGACGGACCT
The DNA here is from genome assembly GCF_000633955.1 of Camelina sativa. Classification (NCBI taxonomy): domain Eukaryota; kingdom Viridiplantae; phylum Streptophyta; class Magnoliopsida; order Brassicales; family Brassicaceae; genus Camelina; species Camelina sativa. The sequence goes on from NC_025688.1 coordinate 11,353,669, forward strand.
AGAGACGCAGAACTGTAACCGACGGGCTCAAGCAAGCCATCGCACATCAGACTAGGGGGGGACCATTGTTGGATATGGGCTTTGCCCCAACATTTATAAAGCCCAAACAGAAGATTCTCAAGAGATTTTGGGCCAAAAGTCTTGGATCAGGCCCAACAGGCCGCAAGGGCAAAATCGTCATTTTACCAGGAGACAGAAGAAACCCTAGGTCAAGGTCCCACTATAAATACCTGATGTCACTGTCACGTCAGGGGATCCACTTTTTGGGCAATTAGAGAGAGAAGAGCTATATTTTTCGTATTAACTGCGCGTTACTCTTTAATTGTCATTTTCTGTAAACCATTCCTCAAATTCTACGTTAATAAAAGGACCAGTTCCGATTTATTCCCACTAAGATCCGTATTATCTATATTGTCGATTTCATACATCAACAATGTTGTCCGGTGGGTTACAACAAACCGCTTCTGGTTTCAGAGGCATGACTGAGACCCGACCAGGAGCGACGCGAATCTGATACCAACTGGTGTAGAGGCTGAAGCTTTACGGGGATCAAACAGAACTCTGTTGTGGTTGTTACCGAAACAGAGCAAGTCGCAAGGGTAAAAGAGGGAAAGAGGGGTAAACAAAGAGATGGGGACGGTGAAGGAGCAAGACGAAACCGATAAGAGAGTCCTCCTCTCAAGGCTTACACAAGCTCTTTTGGGCAATTAAGATTGCCTCTGTTTTTGGTTTTTATTATACTTCAAATCAATGATTTTGATACAAAGATTTGCGACGCTATTTAAAGCAAAAATTAAATGATACGTGCTAATCCTAAATCTAAGAAGTTAAAGACTCGAGCTTATCCTAAATAAAAAGAGAACAAATCCAAAACAAAACCCTTAACGATCCTTGTCGCACACGCAACACAACACCAACCCAATTGTGTCACAAGGCGTAATTGGAGTACGATGCACGCTACATCAAAAGGGGCCCAAGTTGTGCAGTATAAGGTGATTGCAATAACCAGAGCGAGGTGGTTACAATAACCATTGCCCAACACCAGTGGGACATGTTAGTTGGGTGGAATCTAAGTGTTGAGCTCGCTCTTCACAAGACTAGATTCCGCTCCATCAAGATTTTTCCAAGACTAGAACTCTGATATGGTGATGGTCTAGGTCACCACGTTAGGCTGATGATAGAGGCTGGAGTTAAAATTTGAAACAATGAGGCCAATGTCCAAGGTGCGAAATAGTCCAGGAGAAGCAGCTCTGGTGGCTGGGGGGACTCCATACCAAATGTTCCCGAGTTCAAATCTGCGCTAGAGGAGCCTGAGGCCACACCGCACGATCTGGGGAACCATGCCTCAGAGCCCGAAAATGCCTCCAAGGAAGCGGCTACCTCTAGTAGCTAAATAATAGAGACTAAAGGAACCCTGGAAGCTGAGCTTCATCCTTGCATTTACCAAATTTAACCAAATATAAAAAGGGTCTAATCAGCCCACATTTTCTCTTGAAAACAACTCGACTAGGAGTTCTGAACCAGTTGGACTTTGCAAACCCAATATAGTTGTTAAAAGGTCTTCTTGGGAAACATTTGGGAAACAATAACAATAGTATAAAGTCAAGAGACCCCCTTAGGTACTTCATATCTGTTGTGAACTTTCAGTTAGACCCAAGCTTGGAAGAAGCATTGTCGACGTTCTCTCCAACTTACGATGTATCCACCAATTCTCACCCATCAAAGCGGTAGTGACTCATCACGATGTGAAGGTCTCTCACTAGGGTTTGAGGAACGACATTGGTACTTGCTACATATTCCATCAATGATGATATCTTCCTATCAAATTTTCTATAAATTTCCTCTTTTTACATTAGTATTTCTTTCTTTGAAAAAAAAAACATTAGCATTTTTGTGTGTATACTAATAGATATAGAGGTGGAAAGAAACAAGACAGAACGAGAACAAGAAATCTTGAATAGTTTCAATACAAAAAATAAGATGTTGAATACTTGAATAGTTGTAGAAAAATCTTTGAATACCAAACTCCAAAAATATCAAAACAGAGCAAAGACGACCATGAAATAGTGTATTGAACAGAGACAACAACACAACATGCACATTCTATCTTGTGTCGTTTTGATTTAATCACAGTGAATTCATAATCTTCTATGGTCTTTGTTTAGGTGTACTAATAAATGCATATTTTCTTGTGATTAATGCAAGGGTCTTTTTCAAAGACAACAACTAGCTTGATAAACAAACAATGAGTTTCCATTTTCAAGTATCTCTTAAGTCTTAACTATGAGTTTCAATTCCAATGGAGTATTATTGTTATATCTATAAAAAAAAAAAATCACGCATAACAGTCACCCAGACAAGAGACACTCACTATTCTGCAATCATTAGTCATACCAACATGTCGCATGACATGGAGAGATTGTTACAAGTAATCTGAAGAGAGGCTGGAATTGTTTGTGCTTCGGTTTTCTGGTTAAGTTTCTGAAAATGGAACGATTTAAATCTTTTAGAAAAGAACGTAGAGTTAGTTGAGTAAAGGAGAAGTGTTAATAGTAAAGGAGAAGTGTTAATAACAAGAAGCTCACATGAGTGTCAACACCTTCATATCAGCAAAAAATGCTGGAATCTCTCCTGATAAATCATTGGTTGACAAATCTCTATACATTGAAGAGAAAGATATTAAAGAGTTTATTGTCCTTTTCTCACCGCGATATATAAACTATATACCAAATTAATACTTATAGATGTTAAAAGTATAAACTATTAGATGCTTACAGTTCTCTCAGCCTTGTTATAGCTTGGATATTTCAGGTGTTATGGTCCCAGTCAATTCGCTTGCAGTCAAGTTCCTAAAGTTTAAAGTATCCAAAAAACAGTTACAACAACCAAATATGAAACTAACAAAATACATACAAGGATATGATTAATAATGGTGGCCCAGAGCTTGGATAACGACAACTAAAACCCTCCTACCGAAAAAACAGAGGAACCCTTCTTGCCAGCTTGTCTTTTTGCTCAATCCATATGTGTTCTTGATGTCATCATAGCTAAACCACCGTTGTTAGTAATGTTTTGAACTCATTAGCTTCAAGAATCTGGATTATGCATGTGACTGTGCAGTGATGTCATCAAGAGTCAACTCTAATTTCAGAGTCTAACTAGCATTTTCAGGGACAAGAGAGAGCGGTTTTCACCACGAGTTGAGGCACATTGGTACGGCATACGAGTTTGTTTGTGATGTTGAATCGGAGATGAGGGAATCATTGTTGTGTGCTTTTGGTACCGATGACGATCCTGAGAGCGTGAACGACGATGGGACGGAGGAGTTCCAACAATCGTTTATGGCTGAAGCTTACGTGTCAACATCGACGAGAATCACAACCACCTGGCGAATCGCAATCGCTGGACGTCGCGTCGTAAACGCTAACGCCAGTTTGCCGCAACCACAGAGGTACACATTTCTGATTCAGAGCTTCTGAATGAACATTGAACATAGGGAAGTGAAGTCAGTGTTGGAGAATCAAAATTGAACGAGAATTTGGAGCCAGAAATGATTCAGAGTAACATCCAGGTTCAAGGTGATGCTGCGAGGTCTCAAAGTTTAGGCTTGGTATCACTAACGAAGTTTCTGCATACTGTTGGATAATTCCAACTTGTGTTAGAAGTTATGTCATTAAGAAGGTGCCTAAGGAGATAAGAGATAAGGATGCATAAACAAGATTTAGATAAGGAGAAGCTTATTTAGATAAGGCTTTATGTTGTAATCCTATTAAAATTAGGAGTTGTCTAATTCATTATATATAGAGAGGTCAATGGAGAGGTGTTCCGTGTGACTTGAGAGAGATTTAGTTTTTGAGAAGTTTTCTAAATCTATAAGAAAAGGTGTTCTTACTTTCAATCTTATATTTGGTATCAGAGCAAGGTTGTGTTGCTGATCTAAAATCGATGGAGAAGTTTCAAGACAAGCATGGTGGCCGAATCAAATCCACCACTACGAACAAAGGACCTTGGAGCACCATCAATCCAATGTCCGTTACTCACACCAACTAATTACACAGTTTGGTCGATGAGGATGAAGATCATACTTCGAGTCAGCGAAGTGTGGGATGTAATCGAACCTGGAGCCACAGATGAAAAGAAGAATGATATAGCGACTGCCCTTTTGTTTCAATCTGTTCCAGAGTCATTAATCTTACAGATAGGAGAGCAAGATTCAGCCAAATCACTTTGGAATTCTATCCGATCACGACACCAAGGAGCAGAGCGTGTAAAGGAAGCAAGACTTCAAACTCTGTTGGCAGAACTAGAACGTTTGAAGATGAATGAGTCAGACTCAGTAGATGATTTTGTAGGCAAGATCTCAGGCCTTGCATCGCAGTCAGCATCATTGGGAGAGACCATTGATGAATCGAAACTTGTAAAGAAGTTTCTTACAGGATTGCCTAGAGCAAAGTTTATCCATATGGTAGCCTCTCTAGAACAAGTCCTTTACCTAAACAAAACGACGTTTGTGGATATTGTGGGGAGACTAAAGGCGTATGAGGAACGTATTGGAGAAGTAAGTCAAGGTGAAGAACAAGGTAGGCTAATGTTTACAAATTATTCAAATAACCGTGGTGGTTATGGCGGCTTTAGAGGAGGATCTAGAGGAAGAGGCAGCTACGGTAGAGGAAGCTATGGTAGAGGTGGTTTCGGTAGAGGCAGGGGTCGAGGGAGATTCAATGGCCAAAACCAAGGAGGAGAAACCACAGATGAAAACCAAAAAAAACAACCTAAGAAGGGTCTATCCAAGGTAATCTGCTGGAGATGTGATAAGCCAGGACACTATGCGACAACATGTACCAACAAGCCGATACAGACTCATTTCCAGAATCAAGAGTCGAACCTGAATGAGACACAAGAAGCAGATAGACTTTATATGCATGAAGTTGTGTTCCTCAATGAAGACAAGGTGATTCCGGAGAATTACGAAATCAACAAAGGCAATGCAAGTATTTGGTACCTAGATAATGGAGCAAGTAATCACATGTCAGGGAACAGAGGATTCTTTTACAGTTTGGACGAGAGGATTAAGGGTAAAGTGAGGTTTGGTGATGGCTCATATGTTGATATTGTCGGGAAGGGAACCATTAACTTTGTTTGCAAAACAGGAGAAATAAGAGCACTCAAAGAGATCTATTATATACCCGATCTTAAACACAATATATTGAGCTTAGGACAAGCAACAGAAGGGGGGTGTGAGGTGAACATGAAAAAGGACTACTAGACCCATGTGGAAGGTTGCTTGTAAGAGTCACTCGGTCATCAAACCGTCTTTACAAGACTCCGATGGAGATAAGTCTTCCAATGTGTCTGCATCTCGACAGTGATGAGGCTACATGGCGTTGGCATGCTCGGTTGGGGCATGTAAGCTTTAATGTTATGAAGAATATGGTACAAAAGGATATGGTTGAAGGAATGCCAAGCATTATACACGAGCAGAGTGTATGTGAGGTGTGTTTGGCTGGGAAACAAACAAGAATTTCATTCCCGGCTAAAACAAGTTTCCGTGCATCAAAAGCCTTGGAACTGGTTCACGGAGACTTGTGTGGTCCGATTTCACCACAAACACCGGCCAACAACCGTTATGTTTTTGTTCTAATTGACGATTTCTCTAGATACATGTGGACGATGCTACTGAAGGAAAAGAGTGAAGCCTTTGATCGTTTTAAAAGATTTAAAGACTTTGTTGAAAAACAGAGTGGTTAAGCCATCAAGACCTTTAGAACCGATAGAGGAGGAGAGTTTACCTCAGGAGAGTTCAATCGGTTATGTGAAGAGAACGGTGTAACCAGACACCTAACAGCGCCATATACACCACAACAAAACGGTGTGGTTGAGAGGAGAAACCGCACCCTGATGGAGATGACGAGAAGTTTGATGAAGGCAATGTCGATTCCAAACAATATGTGGGGAGAAGCTGTACGCCATTCGACTTACCTCATCAATCGAGTGCCTACAAAAGCACTGAATGGTCAGACTCCATATGAGTGTTTCATGTCCAAGAAACCGAACATAGAGCACTTGAGAGTGTTCGGTTGTGTCGCATACGCAAAGGTCAATGGACCACAATTAAAGAAGCTAGATGATAGATCAAGGAAATTGATTAACCTTGGAATAGAACCAGGTTCTAAGGCCTCTAGACTCTACGACCCGATTGCTGAGAGAGTAGTTGTCAGCAGAGACATGATTTTGGATGAGAGCAAGACTTGGGATTGGTCATCTACGGGAAACAAGTCTGATGGTGAACCGGGTATGTTTAAGCTTTTTCAAGAAGGCGTTGCAGAAGATGGTGTTGGACATGGCAATAATGATGATACTAGGATTTTTGTGTGTCTCCTAGTAGGTTCAATTAGCCTTATGCAGTTGTAGTACTTAAGGTGTCAATCCAAATGGGATGTTCCTACCACTTAAGATGCAATCAAGAAATCACTAGTTAAGCCAATTCAAAAAAAGTGTTTTTATTTCTAACAATCCTAGAGTGATCAGAATGCAAAACGAAAATGAGTCACAAAACTTGAAACGAAAATGTATGACAAGAAGCGAACAAGAATAAGTGGAACCGAAAACGATTCTAAGCATGAACAAACAAAACAATCTCAGGAATGTAATATCAATCAAAAAGATAAAAGTCCTAAGGATGGGAGTAATTGATGTCGGTGGAGTCTCCTAGTCTACAGAGTGTTTAACATACGGCAAGCAAACTATCCCTAAACAATGAACATCACAAATTAGCTAATCCAGTCTCTTGGCAAAAGCTACTCAGACTCAACCACTTCCATACCTAGCTCTCGCTAGAGAAACATGATCAAGCATGGCATGAAAAATAAGTTCATTCACGTCAACAAATATCCTAGACAACTAATCTCTTAGGCTAGGAACATAAGTCTCTGGCACTAGTTGGTCAGAAATTTCATCAAACACCTTTTGGGTGTGGAAATGTCTCGAACCTAGTTCCAATTGATCAGAGAGAAACTAGTAATTCTAACACTATTCCAGAAGGGAATCATACAAATCAAGCTTAAATACTCTACATCCTAAGATCCTCCACCTAATCTATCCCATCCCCAAGAACTCTAGCACTACTCAGATCCGGAAATCATCACCAAAGACATAAATCCAGAAAATATTGAGCAAAGCATAATAAGATAGACAAGAATGAGATGAACAACTTTGCAAAAGAAATCAAATGCAAAAACTAAACGGATTAAAAGATATCTGGATACAAAGTCTCAAACGTTTTAGGTGGCTAGGTAGAACCTTTAGAACAAAGCGAGAATAAAAGATAAGATGTCCCCAAACCAAGACTTAACAAAATGTATATATAGTAAAAACGTGTGAATCCCTAAAACTTAAAATGACAAGATAGAGCGTCGGTTCGGGAATCTCCTGAAGCGTGTGAAACCAAACATGTGTGGTCGAGTCGCGTGTCGTCTTTCCCTGGGATGTGGTCGAGTGGAACGGATCGAGTCGAGCTGGGTCGAGTGGAGATGATACGACTCGAGCTGGGTGTATATGTATCCAATAAAACGATGATAACTCTTGAACCACGCTTCCGATTGACTTGAATAAACGACATTTGAAATATGACTCAATTCTCTACAACTTTGATGAAGACGTCAAAAGCTGAATCCCCCGACCGATGGCTCGAGTGATGGCTCAATTGGTGCCGCTGAGAGTGGCTCGATTGTGGAGGTTGAGGATGGCTCGATTGCGGAGGTTGAGGATGGCTCTATTACGGCGGTTGAGGATGGCTCGATTGTGGAGGTTGAGGATGGCTCAATTGCGGCGGTTGAGAGTGGCTCGATCGTCTGCGTCTCCGACGTCTCCTAAACACCTGAAATTCTTCGAAATGTACAATGTATGCAAGGATGATGCAAAAACTTCCTAAATATGCAAAGTGTATAAAAGAGGTTCTAAAATGATGCAAAACGACTAGTTATCCTAGCTAAATGCATAACAAATACATGCTAAGGAGATGCAAAATATAGACATATCAAATGATCAACAGGAAGTGGACCATGAAGACGTAAATCATGACAACCAAGAAGAGGAAGAAAACGAAGACAATCATGAAGATGATCTGAACAATGAGAACCAAGTTCAGGGTCAACAAGTCGCAGTTCAACCCTTGGTAACTAGGTCTGGTCGTGTGATAACAAAACCACGTTATCTCAATGACTATGTTTTATTCGCATAAGCAGAGAGTTGCAGTCTGTTCCTAACACTAGATGGAGAACCGGAGAACGACTTTGAAGCTGGGAAAATTAAAGAATGGATCGATGCTATGAAGGCTGAAATAGACTCGATTATAAGGAACAATACATGGGAACTTGTAGAAAAACCGGTCGGCTTGAAACCTATAGGAGTTAGGTGGGTTTATAAACTCAAAAGAAAAGCTGATGGTTCGGTGAACAAGTATAAGGTGAGGTTAGTTGCAAAAGGATATGTGCAACAACAAGGTATAGACTTCGACGAGGTGTTTGCTCTGGTAGCAAGAGTCGAAACTATACGGCTACTGATAGCACTTGCAGCAACAAGAGGTTGGGAGATTCACCACTTAGACGTGAAGACAGCTTTCCTCAATAGTGAGCTAAAAGTAGAGGTCTATGTTACTCAACCTGAGGGGTTCGAGAAAAAATGAGAAGATGATCGAGTGTATAAGCTTCATAAAGCCTTATACGGACTGCGTCAAGCTCCTAGAGCCTGGAGTACAAAGCTTGATCAAGTTCTAAAAGAAATGAGCTTCAAGAAGTGTGTCAAGGAACCGACGATGTATCGTAAGAAGGAGGAGAATGATTTTCTGGTTGTTGCTATCTATGTTGATGATCTGTTTGTAGCAGGGACTTCACTCAGGATCATCAAACAATTTAAGGAAGACATGTCAAGGAGGTTTGAGATGTCAGATTTGGGAAAATTAACTTACTATCTTGGTATAGAAGTTATTCAAGGAATGGATGGAATAAGGATCAAACAAGAGAGATATGCACAAGGAATTCTTACTGATCCAGGGATGGGTTCCTGCAACTCAACTCATGAACCGATGGAGCCTGGACTGAGTTTGTCAAAAGCAGAGAAAGAGAAAGAGGCCTGACACTCAAGAATACAATTGGCTTGAAAGAAGGGTTGGTTAAGGGCGCGGGGAACTGTTCTAAAGATGAGAATCAGCTACTTGGATTAACAAGGGTGGTAAAAAAAATGGGAAAGATAATCCAAGTATGTATGTGGTATCCATGAGTTCAATTTCAATGCATAACAAGATAATTGCAAGTCAGGATTAGGTTCAGGTAGATAGGGGATGATATCAATTCAAAACATGCTTCAATCTTACAATTTCAAGTTCAATCAACATGCATCAAAGAACTAATAACAAGGGCCTTGATCCTATCCTATTGAATTCAACATGCTAACAAGGTTACAATCATCATCAAACCCTATGCTAAATGCAAAAACCCTATATGAATGACACTAGACTCAATCCTAATATGCAAGTGCAAGCTACATGAACACTCTGTTTTTGTGGAAATTTTCAAGTTTTTTCAAGTTTTTTGGTTTTTCTATGCAAATAAATGAATGCAGACTCAAACATGATATGATACAAAAATATGAAATAAGAATCACAAAACACAAGATAAGATACATCATCTCAAACCCTCCCCCAAACTTAAATTACACAGTCTCCTGTGTAAGAAAAATTTGCAGAAGGATTTGAGAATCACAACAGAAACAATGCAGGAATGAAATGGTATATACAAAGGAAGGTAGGAGTACCTCAGTAGTAGAAGAAGGAGTCGGAGCTCGCCCAAGGAGGATCGTTATATTGACTCTGTCCTTCACCTTGTTTCGGATCCGCATGTGTGACCTCAGCTGGTTGGTCGACTTGCTGCTCAACCGCTTGCTTGTTCTGATACATGTTCGGCTGCTCGTCACACTGCATGTCATCGACNCAAGTTCAATCAACATGCATCAAAGAACTAATAACAAGGGCCTTGATCCTATCCTATTGAATTCAACATGCTAACAAGGTTACAATCATCATCAAACCCTATGCTAAATGCAAAAACCCTATATGAATGACACTAGACTCAATCCTAATATGCAAGTGCAAGCTACATGAACACTCTGTTTTTGTGGAAATTTTCAAGTTTTTTCAAGTTTTTTGGTTTTTCTATGCAAATAAATGAATGCAGACTCAAACATGATATGATACAAAAATATGAAATAAGAATCACAAAACACAAGATAAGATACATCATCTCAAACCCTCCCCCAAACTTAAATTACACAGTCTCCTGTGTAAGAAAAATTTGCAGAAGGATTTGAGAATCACAACAGAAACAATGCAGGAATGAAATGGTATATACAAAGGAAGGTAGGAGTACCTCAGTAGTAGAAGAAGGAGTCGGAGCTCGCCCAAGGAGGATCGTTATATTGACTCTGTCCTTCACCTTGTTTCGGATCCGCATGTGTGACCTCAGCTGGTTGGTCGACTTGCTGCTCAACCGCTTGCTTGTTCTGATACATGTTCGGCTGCTCGTCACACTGCATGTCATCGACGCTAGACTCGCCATGGTCTGATACCAACACAAAAACCTTGGTAGGCTGATAATCACCCTAATTTTCAACTCGTTGCTCAACCTCAATCTCAACCTCATGCTCATCTCGAGCTGCAGAACGACGCACGGTTCACCGACTAGAGGAGGCTCTGGAACCTCGCGAACCGCGTCTTTGTCTCTCCCTAGACTCGTGTGACGAGTGGCGTGAAGGAGTGGGTGAAGGTTGACGCTTTCGTGGCACATATGAAGATTGACGTGCTGGAGAGGGAAGCGGAGATAGTGTTCGCTCGAGTGTTGCGGAGGCGCGTCCCGGCATGGATCTGGTGTTCTCGGGGATAGACCTAGGGACGACGGTAGTGGAAGTCGAGCAGCTAAACTTACGCATGAAGTTCATCATAGTCTTGGTGAAGCTGCTGAACGCCTTGTCTCTGGCCTTCCCCCAACGCTGAAGCTTGTTGAGGCGTTCATGAGCTGCTCTGAATCCCTTAGCCATTCTTGGTTCTGTGTACTCCTCGAAGTAGAACTGCTCTGGGTGGTACTCCTCTGTATCCTCCTCCATCGGGTCTGCCCTTGCTTTTGCAATCTCTGCTCGCTGCACCTCATCCCCAGATTCGTAGAGAGTGTCCATGGGAGGTATGAACTCGACATGTTCACCCCTCAAGATAGTAGTCAACTCGACGTAAGGCAGGAGTAATCTCGAGATACCAACCTCCAGATGCACAAACTTGTAAATCAACCGTCCCTGCCTCAAACCCCGCTCTAGAGTGCGCAACTGTCGCAGGTTGTTCACGTCGATCCAGCATGGTGGCTGTGGCTCGGAAGATAATGGAACACCAGCTGCCTCAAGAAACCAAGTCGCCACGCCGCCCATACACATCACTCCGTGAGAGTGGTTGCTGTTGAGTCGCGAGACCCAAGTCTTGTATGACATAATATAATTGATGAGGTAGAGCGAGACGGAAGTATTGGACGTGTCACCTTGCAGCTCGGTGCCATCCATCGCCGTGAATGAGAGTCCCTTGAGCGCTAGATCAATCATTTCAAGCTCGCCATTCGTGATGTATCCCTTAATCTCCTTGGCATAGAATGCATTGGCCACCGCCTACTAGAAGTAACGCAACACTGGGCTTCTCAGGTTCAGCGCCTTTGTTTTTGACGAAGTGAATGTAGGCGTGCTTCCAATCGTCGCCCAGAGTGCTGATATTTCGTGCCTATCGAACTGCGGCGTAGTCCCCGTTCCACTGGGAAATCCAAAGATCTCTTCGATGGTTCTGAAAGTAAGTGTGTAGAATTGACCATGAACGTAGAATGTAAGATAGCCCAGGCATCCATCAGACATCATGCCTGGCTCATCCGCATACAAGTGCATCTCCAGAGTAGACAAGAACTGGATTCGCTCCAGATGGCACCGCCGAAATAGATACTGAACATCCTCTCCAATCCCTAGTAGCTCCATCGTCTCAGGATGCGAATATCTTGTTCCACTGAATTCACACTGTTGGAACAGCTCGTAGTACTCCTTGGGAGTCAACTTCGTCTCGGTAGATTTCCGTCTTACAGATTTCCTGGGAGCTTGTTCTGAGCGCGACTCAGGTTCCTCCTTTTCGTAATCACTGTCTTCCTCTCTTGAGCTTGTGCCGGTCTCTTGCCGCGACTCTTGCTCTTAGTGAGCGGATTGGCAGGTCTGCTTGACCCCGCTGCTTGGCCTGAACCCCCAACAACTCCGCCGACCATGTTTTTCATTGCTAAGAAACGCTTCGTCATAGACTTAGGCTATGAGCGTTCTCCTGCCTTACAACCATAGGCATCTCTCATTTCCTCTATTAGCTCAGCACTCTTTCTGCTCCGCTGAGACATCATGAACTCAAAGCTAAGCGTCAATATGTTAGTGCACAAGTGACAAAAGCAATTATGAAGATTTAAACTTGAAAGTGCAAAGGGAGGATAAACCAAACGAGCGTGTGTAGTGGAGTTGGCTCGATTAGTGCGTTGGGATTGGTAAGTTGAAACTGGCTCGATTGGTGAAGTCGACAGTGGCTCGGTTGCTTGTGTTGGACGAGTTGAAAATCGTCAAGAGTGGTATCACGAGCGAGAGTTTGGCTCCGGAACGAGTGGTAAGTGGATAATGGTGACGAGAGTGTGGCTCGAGAGGAATTGTGAGAATGGCTCGATTGAGATGGTTCGAGATGGTGGCCGGGTCATGACTCGATTGAGAGTTCCTCCGTGGCTCGATTGACACTATTCGGATTGGTGTGCAGCGGACGTGTCGAGTGGTCACGAGAATGGCTCGATTGATACTTTGCGGGTGTGAGTTGAGCTAGCGGATGGAGTGGCGACTCGAATTCGGCAGCACGGCAGGGGTGACAAGGTGGCTCGAACAAGATCGAGTGCTAGGCGGATCCGGTGGTCTCGACGGACACGTACGAATATGGCTCGACTGAGTGTGTCAGACAGGCGAGACAACGACGTTGGCTCGAACGACGAACACAGATGTTGCTCGAAC
>NC_025688.1:11368431-11369796 GCF_000633955.1 Camelina sativa
CATACCAATATTTCTTCGAAACCCCAACAATCCTTGACAAGATACATTTGATCTACTTATTTGAGACTTTAACCTGTCTGCTGGTCTGAGGGTGATACGCAGTAGATACCTTGTGCTTGACCCCATACTTTCTCAGCATACTCTCAAACACTTTGTTAATGAAATGAGTCCCACCATCGCTGATCACTGCCCTAGGTATCCCATACCTTGGAAATATTATGCTTTTGAATAGCTTCAGAACAACCTTGTGATCATTGGTAGGACTGGCAATGGCTTCGACCCACTTAGAAACATAATCAACTGCCACCAGAATATAGACATTGCCATTTGATGGGGGGTTGAAAGGACCCATGAAGTCTATACCCCAAACATCAAAAATCTCTACTTCCAGGATTGGATTCTGGGGCATCTCGTTCCTCCTTGTGATGTTGCCCATCCTCTGACAAGCATCACACTTGGTGATGAAACTGTGAGCGTCCTTGAACAAGGTTGGCCACCAGAGACCCGCTTGAAGAACCTTCTGAGCTGTCTTGAATGTGGCGAAGTGACCTCCATAGGTGGAACCGTGGCATTGTTCAAGTACTCCCTGCACTTCCCTTTCTGCTATGCATCTCCTAAACAGACCGTCAGACCTCTTTTGTACAGATAGGGCTCATCCCAGAAGTAGTGGTTGATCTCCCTGAAAAATTTTTTCTTCCTGTAGGGATCCATGTCATCAGGAACTTCTCCACAAACCTTGTAATTCACGACATCTGCATACCATGGTGCAGTCTCAGAAGTGATCGCCATGCATCTGATTCTGAGGTTCTCAACCCCTGTGTCATGCATCCGCTCACAAACTTGGGCAACCAAAAGTTGTTCCTCAGGCATTGAATCATCTATGGGAACAGAATCTTCAATCCTCATTCTAGACAAATGATCTGCAACTCCGTTTTCTATGCCTTTCTTGTCAACTATCTCCATGTCAAACTCCTGAAGAAGCATGATCCATCTTAACAGTCTCGGTTTGGTATCCTTCTTCGAGTAGATGTATCTCAGAGCAGCATGGTCGGTATACACTATGACCTTCGAACCCACAAGGTAACTCCTGAATTTTTTGAATGCAAACACAACTGCTAGGAGTTCCTTCTCTGTGGTAGCATACCTTTCTTGTGTCTCGTCCAAGGTGCGACTTGCGTAGTAGATGACATGAAGCTTCTTGTCAATACGCTGTCCCAGAACTGCTCCAACTGCGAAGTCTGACGCGTCACACATAATCTCAAACGGATGATCCCAATTCGGAGCTTGAACTATGGGTGCCGAAACCAAGGCCTCCTTGATCTTGCTGAAAGCTTCCAAGCATGCTGCATCAAATTCGAACTCAAC
>NC_025688.1:11369834-11372924 GCF_000633955.1 Camelina sativa
TTGTTCAGAAGAGTGATGGCTCCGAATGGCAGAACTTCCTTGACGTCAAAAGGTCCAGACCACCTAGACTTAAGCTTTCCAGGAAATAACTTAAGTTTGGAGTTGAAAAGCAAAACCTGATCCCCAGCCTTGAGCTCCTTGACAACAATTTTCTTATCATGAAAATTCTTTGTTCTTTCCTTGTAAATCTTTGAACTCTCATAGGCATGAAGTCTGATTTCTTCCAACTCATGTAGATCAAGGGTCCTCTTGCCCTAGGCTGTATCAATATCCAAGTTCAGCAACTTGATAGCCCAAAGCGCCTTGTACTCAACCTCCACAGGGAGATGACATGCTTTACCGTACACCAACTGAAATGGTGTTCTGCCTATTGGCGTCTTGAACGCTGTTCTGTACGCCCAGAGAGTCTCGTCCAGCTTCACATACCAATATTTCTTCGAAACCCCAACAATCCTTGACAAGATACATTTGATCTACTTATTTGAGACTTTAACCTGTCTGCTGGTCTGAGGGTGATACGCAGTAGATACCTTGTGCTTGACCCCATACTTTCTCAGCATACTCTCAAACACTTTGTTAATGAAATGAGTCCCACCATCGCTGATCACTGCCCTAGGTATCCCATACCTTGGAAATATTATGCTTTTGAATAGCTTCAGAACAACCTTGTGATCATTGGTAGGACTGGCAATGGCTTCGACCCACTTAGAAACATAATCAACTGCCACCAGAATATAGACATTGCCATTTGATGGGGGGTTGAAAGGACCCATGAAGTCTATACCCCAAACATCAAAAATCTCTACTTCCAGGATTGGATTCTGGGGCATCTCGTTCCTCCTTGTGATGTTGCCCATCCTCTGACAAGCATCACACTTGGTGATGAAACTGTGAGCGTCCTTGAACAAGGTTGGCCACCAGAGACCCGCTTGAAGAACCTTCTGAGCTGTCTTGAATGTGGCGAAGTGACCTCCATAGGTGGAACCGTGGCATTGTTCAAGTACTCCCTGCACTTCCCTTTCTGCTATGCATCTCCTAAACAGACCGTCAGACCTCTTTTGTACAGATAGGGCTCATCCCAGAAGTAGTGGTTGATCTCCCTGAAAAATTTTTTCTTCCTGTAGGGATCCATGTCATCAGGAACTTCTCCACAAACCTTGTAATTCACGACATCTGCATACCATGGTGCAGTCTCAGAAGTGATCGCCATGCATCTGATTCTGAGGTTCTCAACCCCTGTGTCATGCATCCGCTCACAAACTTGGGCAACCAAAAGTTGTTCCTCAGGCATTGAATCATCTATGGGAACAGAATCTTCAATCCTCATTCTAGACAAATGATCTGCAACTCCGTTTTCTATGCCTTTCTTGTCAACTATCTCCATGTCAAACTCCTGAAGAAGCATGATCCATCTTAACAGTCTCGGTTTGGTATCCTTCTTCGAGTAGATGTATCTCAGAGCAGCATGGTCGGTATACACTATGACCTTCGAACCCACAAGGTAACTCCTGAATTTTTTGAATGCAAACACAACTGCTAGGAGTTCCTTCTCTGTGGTAGCATACCTTTCTTGTGTCTCGTCCAAGGTGCGACTTGCGTAGTAGATGACATGAAGCTTCTTGTCAATACGCTGTCCCAGAACTGCTCCAACTGCGAAGTCTGACGCGTCACACATAATCTCAAACGGATGATCCCAATTCGGAGCTTGAACTATGGGTGCCGAAACCAAGGCCTCCTTGATCTTGCTGAAAGCTTCCAAGCATGCTGCATCAAATTCGAACTCAACCTCCTTGTACAACAACCTTGTCAAATGTCTTGCAAATTTTGAGAAGTCCTTGATAAATCTCCTGTAAAACCCAGCATGTCCCAGAAAGCTTCTGATGTTCTTCACTGTCTTAGGCGGTTAAAGCTGAACTATGACCTCAATTTTAGCTTTGTCAACCTCAATTCCTTTCTCAGAAATCTTGTGTCCCAGAACGATCCCTTCTTCAACCATGAAGTGGAACTTCTCCCAGTTCAGCACCAGGTTCGTCTTCTCACATCGCGTCAATACCTTGCACAGATTTAACAAACAGGAGGAGAAAGTGGAACCATATACAGAGAAGTCGTCCATAANGGTCCTGAAGGAGCTTAGTAACCCTGCTGGAACTGCTGCTTTGGGGCGAATCCCGGATTGTAAGGCACAAAAGGTTTTTGTTGACCGTTTTGTTGTTGTTGAGGCGGGTACACCTGATCTTGTGGATTAGCAACATTATTAATTCGATAAGACAAATTGGGGTTCGTCTTATATGGGTTGTAACCTTTGTTGTATCCACCCTGATTCTGGACATAGCTGATCTCCTTAGTCTGCTCACCCTCCCCATCTGGAACATGGAAAGGGTCATCCTCAGATACGAAGTGGATGCTCCTCTGCTGGGTTAGCAAGATACGGTCAAGTTTCTCATTGACATTCTTGAGGTCTTTCTTGTACTTCTCCTCAGACCCAGCGTCGCCGCGAACTGTGCGGTCATAATCCTCATTGTAGTTGCCGTCAGACTAGGCGAAATTCTCAACTAGTTGCCAACCTTCATCTACGTCCTTGTTCAGGAAGTTACCGTTAGAAGCAGTGTCAAGCAGCATGCATATCTTTGGTAGTACACCATGGTAGAGAGTGCTCAGCAGTGACTCGTTGTTAAAACCATGGTGTGGAAACTGGCTGTGGTAACCCTTGAAACGCTCCCAGGNGTCGAGTGGGAGGGGTGCGACTCGATTGAGCGGGAATTCGGTGTTTCGAGTCGGGTCTTGACGTCGGTCGAGCGGGAGATATCACGTTCTGAACTCTCTGTCTCAACTGCACGTACCTCCTCTGCGTCTGATAGCTGCTCGAATTCCTCTAATCCATCCGTTTCTCTGTGGGAATCTAGCAGATTCTTGTAACAAGTGGTCTCCTCATGCAAGAACCCTTCTTCTCCATCCTTGGTTAGAGTAGTTTTGAGATGATCCTCCTCAGCTAATTCCTCCAACAACTCATCAGCCAACTTATCCATCTCTTCAATGTAGAAGACTTGTCCTCCTATTGTTGGCTTCTTCAAAGTATCCTTGATGTCAAAC
>NC_025688.1:11375001-11383041 GCF_000633955.1 Camelina sativa
AGTCTGCTCACCCTCCCCATTTGGAACGTGGAAAGGGTCATCCTCAGATACGAAGTGGATGCTCCTCTGCTGGGTTAGCAAGATACGGTCAAGTTTCTCATTGACATTCTTGAGGTCTTTCTTGTACTTCTCCTCAGACCCAGCGTCGCCGCGAACTGTGCGGTCATAATCCTCATTGTAGTTGCCGTCAGACTAGGCGAAATTCTCAACTAGTTGCCAACCTTCATCTACGTCCTTGTTCAGGAAGTTACCGTTAGAAGCAGTGTCAAGCAGCATGCATATCTTTGGTAGTACACCATGGTAGAGAGTGCTCAGCAGTGACTCGTTGTTAAAACCATGGTGTGGAAACTGGCTGTGGTAACCCTTGAAACGCTCCCAGGCTTCACAGAATGATTCAGAGCTCTTCTGAGTGAAGCTAGAAATCTCATTGGTAAGACGTGCTGTTCTGGAATTGGAGAAGAACTTGACCAAAAATGCTTTCTTGCAACCATCCCGGGTGGTGATTGATCCCTTGGGAAGGTTTTTCTCCCATTGATGAGCTTTGCCTCCCAAGGAGAACGGGAAGAGGCGCAACTTGTACAGACGCCATTGATCTTTGTGAGACTGCACAGACGGTCAAACTCATCCAAATGGTCCAGCGGATCCTCCATAGGCAACCCATGGAACTTGTTCCCTTGGATCATGGAGATCAGACTGCCTTTGATTTCGAAGTTGTTGTTCTGCACGGCGGGAGGGACGATTCCAGCACACTGAGTGTGAGTGTTCGGTGCATCCCCAGCACCAATGTTTCGCGGTCCCGGATGTGGTCCATTCGGTTGTTCCATTGTGATGGGTGCGGGATGATCAGTGAGTTGACGAGCTTGTCGTGGTCTTTGTAACCGGTTGATATCGTCGATCGCAGGAAGGAGGTTCTGATGTCCTCTTGATCTGGTGTGCATACAACGTTGCAATCAACAGGTTCCTGAGATGCAAAACAAACAAGCAGACAACCAAAACAAGTAAGTACTCAGAATGATAAGTGGGATAGAACTTAATCTTGCAAAACTTGAAATCTTAAATGTAACAAAACAATTCCCAAATGGCAACGACGCCAAATTGATACTAGGATTTTTGTGTGTCTCCTAGTAGGTTAAATTAACCTTATGCAGTTGTAGTACTTAAGGTGTCAATCCAAATGGGATGTTGCTACCACTGAAGATGCAATCAAGAAATCAAAAGTTAAGCCAATTCAAAAAGAGTGTTTTTATGTCTAACAATCCTAGAGTGATCAGAATGCAAAACGGAAGTGAGTCACAGAACTAGAAACAAAAATGTATGACAAGAAGCGAACAAGAATAAGTGGAACCAAAAACGATTCTAAGCATGAACAAACGAAACAGTCTCAGGAATGTAATATCAATCAAAAAGATAAAAGTCCTAAGGATGGGAGTAATTGATGTCAGTGGAGTCTCCTAGTCTACAGAGTGTTTAACATACGACAAGCAAACTATCCCTAAACAATGAACATCACAACTTAGCTAATNCCTTCTTCTGGATGTTGCACTGCACTCAAGACTTAGTACCACCATGCCTTGAACTTCTTTTGATCTCTCCATCACTAAATCCTTGAGGAATTTCTGGTAGTGGGGAACAAGTGCGAATGCGTCCAGCAATGGCATCCTCAACTTAATCTCCTTGACTTGTTTTTCGAACAAGGCTTTGTAATTCTCAGTAAGCTGCTTCTTGAACCTCACTGGAAATGGTAGAGGAGGCTTGTACGATGGAGGGATGAACCTTGCAGGTCTGTTATCAAAAACAACAGGCTCCTTAACAGCTTCAGCTTCGGACTGCCTCACTGGTTCAACCGGGTCTTTGACTGCTTCAACTGGGTTCTCCATCTGAACGTCATCCTGACCAAAATCCTCCCCATCTAATTTCTCACTGTCCTCAGTGATGTCTGGAACTCCTTGCCTGGGAGGCAATGTTTTCCCACTTCTCAGTGTAATGGCATTGGCGAACTCCTTGGGGTTCTGAACAGCCTTACCTTGGAATTGGCCAGGCTTTGGTGCAGAAATAGAAGCGGATTGGCCTTCCATGTACCTTATCTTCGAATTCAGAGCTTCAAATTTGACGTTCAGATCATTGTAGGAACATTCCATCCTCTGACTAAGGTCAACAAACTTCTTAGCAGTATCCATAGAACCGCTAGCTTGACCCTGAAGAAGTTGTTGCATCATTTGCTTCATTTCTTGATCTGGGGCTGTAGTAGGCTGAACTTGTTGAGGGCGGAATCCTGGTGGTGGTCCTGAAGGAGCTTAGTAACCCTGCTGGAACTGCTGCTTTGGGGCGAATCCCGGATTGTAAGGCACAAAAGGTTTTTGTTGACCTTGCTGTTGTTGTTGAGGCGGGTACACCTGATCTTGTGGATTAGCAACATTATTAATTCGATAAGACAAATTGGGGTTCGTCTTATATGGGTTGTAACCTTTGTTGTATCCACCCTGATTCTGGACATAGCTGATCTCCTTAGTCTGCTCACCCTCCCCATCTGGAACATGGAAAGGGTCATCCTCAGATACGAAGTGGATGCTCCTCTGCTGGGTTAGCAAGATACGGTCAAGTTTCTCATTGACATTCTTGAGGTCTTTCTTGTACTTCTCCTCAGACCCAGCGTCGCCGCGAACTGTGCGGTCATAATCCTCATTGTAGTTGCCGTCAGACTAGGCGAAATTCTCAACTAGTTGCCAACCTTCATCTACGTCCTTGTTCAGGAAGTTACCGTTAGAAGCAGTGTCAAGCAGCATGCATATCTTTGGTAGTACACCATGGTAGAGAGTGCTCAGCAGTGACTCGTTGTTAAAACCATGGTGTGGAAACTGGCTGTGGTAACCCTTGAAACGCTCCCAGGCTTCACAGAATGATTCAGAGCTCTTCTGAGTGAAGCTAGAAATCTCATTGGTAAGACGTGCTGTTCTGGAATTGGAGAAGAACTTGACCAAAAATGCTTTCTTGCAACCATCCCGGGTGGTGATTGATCCCTTGGGAAGGTTTTTCTCCCATTGATGAGCTTTGCCTCCCAAGGAGAACGGGAAGAGGCGCAACTTGTACAGACGCCATTGATCTTTGTGAGACTGCACAGACGGTCAAACTCATCCAAATGGTCCAGCGGATCCTCCATAGGCAACCCATGGAACTTGTTCCCTTGGATCATGGAGATCAGACTGCCTTTGATTTCGAAGTTGTTGTTCTGCACGGCGGGAGGGACGATTCCAGCACACTGAGTGTGAGTGTTCGGTGCATCCCCAGCACCAATGTTTCGCGGTCCCGGATGTGGTCCATTCGGTTGTTCCATTGTGATGGGTGCGGGATGATCAGTGAGTTGACGAGCTTGTCGTGGTCTTTGTAACCGGTTGATATCGTCGATCGCAGGAAGGAGGTTCTGATGTCCTCTTGATCTGGTGTGCATACAACGTTGCAATCAACAGGTTCCTGAGATGCAAAACAAACAAGCAGACAACCAAAACAAGTAAGTACTCAGAATGATAAGTGGGATAGAACTTAATCTTGCAAAACTTGAAATCTTAAATGTAACAAAACAATTCCCAAATGGCAACGACGCCAAATTGATACTAGGATTTTTGTGTGTCTCCTAGTAGGTTAAATTAACCTTATGCAGTTGTAGTACTTAAGGTGTCAATCCAAATGGGATGTTGCTACCACTGAAGATGCAATCAAGAAATCAAAAGTTAAGCCAATTCAAAAAGAGTGTTTTTATGTCTAACAATCCTAGAGTGATCAGAATGCAAAACGGAAGTGAGTCACAGAACTAGAAACAAAAATGTATGACAAGAAGCGAACAAGAATAAGTGGAACCAAAAACGATTCTAAGCATGAACAAACGAAACAGTCTCAGGAATGTAATATCAATCAAAAAGATAAAAGTCCTAAGGATGGGAGTAATTGATGTCAGTGGAGTCTCCTAGTCTACAGAGTGTTTAACATACGACAAGCAAACTATCCCTAAACAATGAACATCACAACTTAGCTAATTCAATCTCTTGGCAAAAGCTACTTAGACTCAACCACTTCCATACCTAGCTCTTGCTAGAGAAACATGATCAAGCATGGCATGAAAAACAAGTTCTTTCACGTCAACAAACATCCTAGACAACTAATCTCTTAGGCTAGGAACGTATGTCTCTGGCACTAGTTGGTCAGACATTTCATCAAACACCTNCATAATGAAGTCGACGCCTAGATTGAGATCAATCTTGCCATTTCTGACAACAATGATGGCTCCAGCAGTCGCCAGGAACGGTCTTCCTAAGATCAAAGGATCTTTCGGTTCTTCATCCATCTCTAGAACCACAAAGTCGGTTGGCACTTCCACGTCTCNTGGAAATCATCACCAAAGACAGAAATCCAGAAAATATTGAACAAAGCATAATAAGATAGACAAGAATGAGATGAACAACATTGCAGAAGAAATCAAAAGCAAAAACAAAATGGATTAAAAGATGTCTGGATACAAAGTCTCAAACGTTTTAGGTGGCTAGGTAGAACCTTTAGAACAAAGCGAGAATAAAAGATAAGATGTCCCCATACCAAGACTTAACAAAATGTATATATAGTAAAAACGTGTGAATCCCTAAAACTTAAAACGACAAGATAGAGCGTCGGTTCGGGAATCTCCTGAAGCGTGTAAAACCAAACATGTGCACTCGAGTCGCGTGTCGTCTCTCCCTGGGGGGCGGTCGAGTGGAACGGATCGAGTCGAGCTGGGTCGAGTAGAGATGATACGACTCGAGCTGGGTGTATATGTATCCACTAAAACGATGATAACTCTTGAACCATGCTTCCGATTGACTTGAAATAAACGGCATTTAAAGATGACTCAATTCTCTACAGCTTTGATGAAGACGTCAAAAGCTGAATCCCCCGACCGGTGGCTCGAGTGATGGCTCGATTGGTGCCACTGAGAGTGGCTCGATTGTGGAGGTTGAGGATGGCTCGATTGCGGAGGTTGAGGATGGCTTGATTGCGGCGGTTGAGGATGGCTCGATTGTGGAGGTTGAGGATGGCTCGATTGCGGCGGTTGAGAGTGGCTCGATCGTCTGTGTCTCCGACGTCTCCTAAACACCTGAAATACTTCGAAATGTACAATGTATGCAAGGATGATGCAAAAACTTCCTAAATATGCAAAGTGTATAAAAGAGGTTCTAAAATGATGCAAAACGACTAGTTATCCTAGCTAAATGCATAACAAATACATGCTAAGGAGATGCAAAATATAGACATATCAAATGATCAACAGGAAGTGGACCATGAAGACGTAAATCATGACAACCAAGAAGAGGAAGAAAACGAAGACAATCATGAAGATGATGTGAACAATGAGAACCAAGTTCAGGGTCAACAAGTCGCAGTTCAACCCTTGGTAACTAGGTCTGGTCGTGTGATAACAAAACCACGTTATCTCAATGAATATGTTTTATTCGCAGAAGCAGAGAGTTGCAGTCTGTTCTTAACAATAGATGGAGAACCGGAGAACTACTTTGAAGCTGGGAAAATTAAAGAATGGATCGATGTTATGAAGGCTGAAATAGACTCGATTATAAGGAACAATACATGGGAACTTGTAGAAAAACCGGTCGGCATGAAACCTATAGGAGTTAGGTGGGTTTATAAACTCAAAAGAAAAGCTGATGGTTCGGTGAACAAGTATAAGGCGAGGTTAGTTGCAAAAGGATATGTGCAACAACAAGGTACAGACTTCAACGAGGTGTTTGCTCCGGTAGCAAGAGTCGAAACTATAAGGCTACTGATAGCACTTGCAGCAACAAGAGGTTGGGAGATTCACCACTTAGACGTGAAGACAGCTTTCCTCAATAGTGAGCTAAAAGAAGAGGTCTATGTTACTCAACCTAAGGGGTTCGAGAAAAAAAGGAGAAGAGGATCGAGTGTATAAGCTTCATAAAGCCTTATACGGACTGCGTCAAGCTCCTAGAGCCTGGAATACAAAGCTTGATCAAGTTCTAAAAGAAATGAGCATCAAGAAGTGTGTCAAGGAACCGACGGTGTATCGTAAGAAGGAGGAGAATGATTTTCTGGTTGTTGCTATCTATGTTGATGATCTGTTTGTAACAGGGACTTCACTCAGGATCATCAAACAATTTAAGGAAGACATGTCAAGGAGGTTTGAGATGTCAGATTTGGGAAAATTAACTTACTATCTTGGTATAGAAGTTATTCAAGGAATGGATGGAATAAGGATCAAGCAAGAGAGATATGCACAAGGAATTCTTACTGATGCAGGGATGGGTTCCTGCAACTCAACTTATGAACCGATGGAGCCTGGACTGAGTTTGTCAAAAGCAGAGAAAGAGAAAGAGATTGATGCTACAAGATACAGAAGAACTATAGGATGCCTAAGATATCTTCTGCATACAAGACCAGATTTGTCCTTTTCAGTTGGAGTTCTTAGCCGTTATATGCAGAGTCCGAGAGTGTCACATAGGCAAGCAATCAAGCATGTTCTGAGGTATTTGAAAGGAACTATGAGTTTTGGTTTATTCTTTAAGAGGGATGGATCAAGAAGAGTTACGGGGTACAGTGACAGCAGTCACAACATTGACATTGACAATGGAAGGAGCACCACAGGTCATGTTTTCTACTATGGTTCATCGCCTATTACTTGGACAACGCAGAAATAGCCGACTGTGGCGTTGTCGTCGTGCGAAGCAGAGTTCATGGCCGCTATGGAAGCTGCCAAACAGGCTATATGGCTAAAAGAATTGTTGAGCGAGATACTAAGCGTGAAAGGAGAGAAGATCCTGCTTAGAATTGATAATGAATCAGCCATAGCTTTTACGAAGAACCCAGTCTTTCCCGGGAGAACAAAGCA
Organism: Camelina sativa; assembly: GCF_000633955.1. Taxonomy (NCBI): domain Eukaryota; kingdom Viridiplantae; phylum Streptophyta; class Magnoliopsida; order Brassicales; family Brassicaceae; genus Camelina; species Camelina sativa. The sequence continues at coordinate 11,381,885 of NC_025688.1, forward strand.
TATGCTTGCCAAGTACCATTTTATTCGAGAGTGTGTAGAGAATGATCAAATTGAAGTTGATCATGTGCCAGGAAAGGAGCAGAAGGCCGACATACTTACAAAACCTTTAGGTCGGATTAAGTTCAAAGAAATGAGGAGTTTGCTCGGAGTTGAGGAGATCAAGCTTCCTGGAGTTCATGTTGGAATTACGGGGGAGAATGTTGGATAATTCCAACTTGTGTTAGAAGTTATCTCATTAAGAAGGTGCCTAAGGAGATAAGAGATAAGAATGCATAAACAAGATTTAGATAAGGAGAAGCTTATTTAGATAAGGCTTTATGTTGTAATCCTATTAGAATTAGGAGTTGTCTAATTCATTATATATAGAGAGGTCAATGGAGAGGTGTTCCGTGTGACTTGAGAGAGATTTAGTTTTTGAGAAGTTTTCTAAATCTATAAGAAAAGGTGTTCTTACTTTCAAGCTTTCAATCTTATACATACAAGGAGTTCCGACAAAACGACTCCACAAGAAGAAAGAAAGAAGAGGAGATGTTTGAAAGCTTGGAGGTTCTCAAATTCAAATCTAAAAACAGTAGGACAAAGTCAACAAGTATGAAACAACGTTTTAATGTTGAAAATGCAGAAACCTCCATATTTCTATGTTATGAAAACTTTTGGACTAGTGGAAAGAGACATGTTCATACATAAAGCACGTTATATTTACAACTAAAATGAGACACTATCATTGCAATAGCATTGCTATTATGGGTTGAAAATGAATTTATAGCAATATAAAATCTACCTTAAACAGAATTACATATCTCCCGAAAGCCTCATATTCATAGAATCATATTCTTGGTACACATAGACACTACAATACAATTCTTAATATATAATGGAGAGAATGATAACGTAAACTAAGCCTAACAGTTACAAGATCTCTCTCAACATTAAGACATAACCATGCAAACTGCCTAGAAAAAGTCTTTTATGGCATTACACTAGATAAAATACCAACACAGCTATCATAACAAGCGCCCAAACAACGACGTCCCACCGCGCTCGGTTTATAGACTTAATCGAGTATATACCGATAAAGCAATTTGACATGGATATGTTGTTTTCTTCTCCAGTGTCATTTTGTAATGGCAGTTTCTGTAGCAATGATTGCATTTGTT
>NC_025688.1:11385085-11415957 GCF_000633955.1 Camelina sativa
AACCTGTGGATTTTGTGAAGATTGTGAAGATTCTGCTATTTCACTGAGTAGTTCCTGCCCTGACTCACTTGATAAGTAAAAGTCAACCATATTTTCCCAACCAGATATACTCTCTGAAATAGCGTTATTCGTGTCTACGTGGTGCTTGTCAGGTAATATACTTGGCTGTGGTGACTTTTGAATTGTAGCTCCTTGAAATTCGGTATTCTTCCTAAGTCGGCAAATAACTAGACCATCCTATATAACACTTGAGATATTCAATAACCATAACAATATCCTATTTTTGTAACACCTTGTGTTACAATATACCATTACGTGGCCAATAAAAACATCAAGAATCAGAAAATAGTTTACCAGTGATACTCCAATCATGCAGTACTCATGCATAATCCATTCGGTCCGTCCGCCTTTTGGCGCACGACCAATGTGGAATACAAGCGTTCTCTTTGTTCCAATCACCTCAGAACCTGACTTCACATTACGTTCTTTTCCTGTGGCTTTCCAATATCCCATCTTGGTTGCTCTTCTGTTCTGTGAACCGTGGGGATACTTCTTACCACGAGCACAGAAGAAGAACCATTCGCTGTCAGATTTTACAATGGACTTGTCTGCGAAAAAACATTTCGAAAATCTTGTTATATTTTCAAGAAGAGAAAATAAAAGGACGATGAAACATAAACTTTTCTCCGACAATGAACATGAAGATTTCGTTGAACAAAGCCAACAAGTACCTCAATTTTCATAGGCCTGAACTTGTTTATGCCAATATAAAATTTCATTCCATGTCAATACTTACAAATGAAAGCAGTTCGTAGCGGTTCAACCCACAAAAGAGATAACTACAAGTACGAGCAAATCAGGGGCAGACATCAAGCATACGTTGAAACACAAAGGTATTTTCATACGTAGATGCATTTAACTAATGTTATAATATTAATTATACTTAAACAAGCTACCAACACAAGCCAAGCTATCACATCTTCAAACCAATCCAACGTTTTCCTTAGTTGGTGTTCCAACAAATCAGTCACCAAAAAATAAAATATTATACCAAACAATGTAACCTCAGTTTCAAGAGGAGAAAGAAGTTCATATTTATAAAAAATTACATCCTTAACTCTTTTTAACTTCTGCTCTGATACACTGATTTCCGCAAAACTTGTAGAAACTAACCACATGACTAGAGATTCAACCGAATATATGGACATAGACACATGGGTATAATAAGTAACCTTCACAGTCCAGGAAACTTGTACAATCATATACAAAATTCCCAAGAAAAAAAGTACTATTAAAGAGGATGAAACCTATCAAACATGTCACCTAAACGGCTAAACTTCAAAAGTTGACTTACCACTTTAAGTTCACATGGAATTCGAGATTCAACGGAAATTCACATGAAAAATTCTACAATTAATACTAAATTTGTAACCCGAGATCCCCTTTTAAGCAAACCTAGGCTACTGGTCGTATTTTATAACGAAATTCCCAAGATCCGAAAATAGTAAGGTCCACTCTTTGTTTTTTTTTTTCTTCCGACAAGAATATATATAACCTAAGCATTCCTAGTATACCGAACTTGAGGAAAATAAAATTACAGAAGACGAAGATTAACTTTGTAAGAAGAAGGGTAAAGAAAACGAACCAGGTAAATCCCAAGGTTCGAAGTTGTAAATGTCAACCTCAGGTATAATCTCAACAGACCTCTCCAAACCATCCATCTTCCTCTTCAAGTAATAAGAAATAAGCTCGATGTCCGTCGGCGAGAATTTGAAGCCAGGGAACATCGTTGTCACCGCCGGCTCAACCGGTGCAGCTGCCATATAAGAAAAAGATAAGGGAAGAAAGAGATCAAAACTCTTTTCCCTTTGGCTTCTGAGAAACTGAGGAGTCACAAAGAGAAAAAAAAAAAGAAAAAAAAATGTCTCGGGAATGGGAACAAGACTCGTGAAGAAGACAATACAATATTACTACAGAAAAAGAAGGCGACGATCGAGTGCTTTGCTCACTCACTTAGACTTACACCTGCGTTTCAGTTTTTCTCTTTTTTCCACAGGTGTTGCTCTGTTACTGAAATATTTACGTATGACTGCCACGGCACCACTCTTGCTCAAATTTAAATTTATTAATAGGTTACTACTACTTACTAAAGTTACTACGGTGTGATTGTTGTAGACTTGTAGCTGTAGAGTTTTACTCTGGGAATTTTTATGGTAACTCTGTTATTGTAGTTTTTGTTGGTGTAGAATTTGTTTTGTAGATGAACCGGTTAAATTATCATATTATTTATTATAATTAAAATAAAGTTTTATTTCTGGATATACTATAAGTTGAATTCTTAAAAACAAGTATAAATTGTTCAATCTATAAAATATTCAAGCTTTAGTTATATTATTCTTTAAAAATAATATCTATTGAATTAAAAAATTTACTGAGTAACGGATCAAAATTTGAATATTTAAATTCAATTTCATATTTTTTGTTGAATTTAATAGTTTTATATTATAATAAACTTTAAATAATTTATTTTGAAATCTTTTTAAAATATTGAAAATTGATATAAAAGTTAGAAACTATAAATACTCTAAATCGATTTGTTATAGCAATGAAAATAATATGTCACTATAATATAAAAGAATTTCAAGAAACCAAGTATATTAAAACAAAAAGTATAACAATATATTAAATTACTTATAATATAATAACTCGCTTATTAAAAAAACCAAATTTACAAAATTATTTATTATAATGACATTTAAGTCATGATGTAGAATATACATTGTTGAAATAACTTCACATACATAAACTAATACAACATATTAAAATTTTATTTTAAAATATAAAATATAAAAAAATTTGTATAAAATAAAATTTAACCAGTGTTATAGCACGAGTACTTATCTAGAATCATTAACAATATAAAACTTACAAAATATGTATCTTTTTCAAGTTATTATATTTAGCATATGATTTTATTGCATAATGTTTTATCCAAAAGAACTTTTTAAAACAATCTCATAAATTATATTATATTTTATATAAAAATTATAATATAAATAAAATGAATTTTAATCGTACTAGACTTAATCTAATTAAATATATTTGCAGTAATTTTTTTTTTTTGTATTAATAGTTTAGATCATAAACATAACAGTCATAGTTATTATCGACATTAGCTTTCAGTTTGTTGACTTAATACTTGGAGGATTGTTATGATCTCACTATCAAATATTTGGTCGGTGTTTTCTCTTCGTTATCGCTACTTCTTTGTTTTAGTTTTATCCAGACGACAAAAAAAAAACATAACAGTCATAAATTGTGATACCTTTTACCAAACTTAATAATAGTTTAGATAATGTCATCATCTTCGAATTGTTGGTAAATTTGAACTCGCGAGACGTATTAGCCATTAAGAGACGTTACATAGTCATTTAACGTTGTTGTTTGCCAAAAAAAAAAAAAATTATTTAAGGTTGTTAAGATTTAACCCAACATATTTAATATATACTGTATACATTGACGTGGTTTGGTGGAAATCCCGTATATAATAAAATGGAAGTCACAACATTGTTTTGTAGACTATATAATTTTAATAAATTGGTTACAAAAAGGTTATACATTAATTGATATCCCCTTTATAATAAAACGGAACTTACGGAAGTAAACAATATTGTTTTGTAGAGTATATAATTTTAATAAGTTGGTTATAAATAGGTTATAGATTAATTGGTTATAAGTTAAATAGTGGTTGTAATCTTAATTTATTTCGGAAGATTTTATTACTAGAGCACATTGTTTCCAAAAATCTTAAAGAGAATATTCTAAAGAATCATTTTATATTATCTAAGTTACCATATTAATTTCTTTTATTAAATTATTCATCAAAGAAAATCCTTTAATATCTAACTTAACATATTAATTTGTTAATTATCATTATACTTCAACTCTCATTTTTATATATGAGTCTATTTGGTGAAACAAATAAATTATTATATTATTTATTATAATTAAAAAATAGTTTTATTTTCGGATATACCATAAGTTGAATTTTGAAAAACAAATATAAATTGTACAATCTATAAAATATTCAAGATTTAGTAATATATTTTTTAAATAATATCTATTGAATTAAAAAATTTACTGAGTAACAAGTCAAAATTTGAATATTTAAATTCAATTTCATATTTTTTTTTGTTAAATTATATAATTTTATATTATATAATAAACGTTAAATAATTTATTTTGAAATAATTTTAAAATATTGCAACTTGATATAAAAGTTAGAAACTATAAACACTCTAAATTGATTTGTTATAGCTATGTCAATAATATGTCACTATAATATGAAAGAATTTCAAGAAACTAAGTATATTAAAAAAAAAGTATAACAATATATTAAATTACTCATAATATAACAACTCGCTTTTAAAAAACCTAATTTACAAAATTATGTTTTATAATGACATTCAAGTCATGATGTAGGATATACATTATTGAAATAACTTCACATACATAAACTAATACAACATATTAAAATTTGATTTTAAAATATAAAATATACAAAATTTTGTATAAAATAAAATTTAACCAGTGTTATAGCACGGGTACTTATCTAGAATCATTAACAATATAAAAGTTACAATATATGTGTCTTTTTTCAAGCTATCATATTTAGCATATGATTTTATTGCATAATGTTTTATCCAAAAAACTTTTAAAAACAATCACATAAATAATATTTTATATAAAAATTACAATATAAATAAAATAAATTTCAACCCGTGCTCTAGCACGGGTCTTAATCTAGTTGATTGATATTAATTTGTTACAAGTTATGTGGTAGGTGTAACTTGTGTAACAGTTCATTTTCGGAAGATAATGATATTGATATTGATATTAATTTGTTACAATTTCATCTCTTTGTAATCTTTCTCATCGATTTCTTAAAGAGAATATTATTAATTCTCTTTTTACTCACACCAAAATATATACTCCAAAGATTTAATTGCTATCAGGTTATTTCCAAAACGAAAAAACAGAATATTACAAATTAATTGTAAACAAATATAAAAATACTGGTAAGCATAAAAAATGAATAAAATCTAAAAAAAATAATAACAATTTTTTTGTAGACTATATAATTTTTATAAATTAGTTACAAAATAGGTTATACATTAAATATATGTTGGTTAAAAAAAAGGTTATAAGATTAATTGGTCAGTGGGCTACATGAATACAGTAAAAAAAATATCCCTAAGAATCCTCTTAAAGAAAATATTCCAATGATTTATACAATTTTCAAAATAAAATCTTTATTATTCCATGTATTGTTACAAAATAAAATCCTTATTATTAGGCATAAAAATATACCTATTAGGCATAAAAAAAAATAAAATCTTGGCAATTTATCACATTTAATTGTGATTTCCGAGATCTTATTGTGCAATGAAAATAAAATTTTAGCTAAGCACGAGTCATATTAAAAAAAACTTTCACTAAACATGTTCAAAATTAAAATAAAAACAAACAACAAACATAACCATTTCTCATACATAAAATGACAAAATTAACAATATAAAACTTACAAAATATGTATTTTTCAAGCCATCATATTTAGCATATGATTTTATTGAATAATGTTTTATTCAAAAAAACTTTAAAAAATAATCATATAAATAATATATTATTCTAAAATTATAATATAAATAAAAAGAGTTTCAACCCGTGCTCTAACACGGGTCCTAATCTAGTATTTAATAAAGCGGGTTCGAATCCACCGAGTAACATTTCCATGGTGGAAGAGAAGGACTAGCGTGTTCTCAGTTGTCAGAGGAGAAGACTAACATCTGTTAACGGCTTGTTAAGTTGCGCATCCACCAATAATTCGAAAATAAGGTAGTTTTATTGGATAAAGAAAAAAAAGTTAAAAAAAGCACAGAGTCGAAAAGGTTTAGAATATTTTTTTCATCTAGAGAGTTTCACCTCTGGTAAAAAAGTTGGAATATACCGTGAAAATCTTTGTTTTTGCCAAATTTGATAAGATTTTTCTGTTTGTATCACAATATTCTCTGAATCTTTGAAGACCACGATACAAGTTTAACCTAGTTCATCACTTTACAACACGCTGCCAACCTTAGTTCATCATTTCTTCTATCGAAAATCTAAGATTCATCAATTGTGACGGAGAATTGATACGAATAGAATACATGTTGGATAAAGCCTTGCAAGAGATATCGTTAGAAGACAATACACCGATTGTCTTGCAAAACCTGCCTCAATTAGCTCGTGTGTAAGGAATGAACGCATCATTGTAAGGAAGCTGCTCTATCCAGAAAATCAGAAGTTGTCAAGTTTGATTCATGAAATGCCGCGTATGTGGCGTGTTTACAATCATACAAGGGGTATTGCTCTACCTAATGAGAGGTTTCAATTCATTTTTGATTTCGAAACAGATCTTTCTACGATGTTACCAATTTGGATCCGCTTAAGCAACATATCGGTGAACCATAATACGGAGGACGCCATCAAGGAGATTGTAGCACACATTGGTCGAGTTACTCATGTGGCTTTTGACTCCTTAAAATCGTAGAGCAAGGGCTATGTCAAGGTACATATTTTGTTTGATATGAGCAGGCCGTTGAAGAATTATAGAGAGCTCCAGCTCCCTTCAGGTGAGATTTTCGCCATTAGAATTGAGTATGAGAGGATCAGGCGAAGATAACAGCGTTGTTCTTAATTCAAACTCAATCGTGAAAGGATCAGACCGAGATAGTGGTAACTCCTGCAATGACTGAAACGCATCCTTGAACTACTGAACAACCTGAATACCTCCAATCGAAGACTGTCCCACCAATTCCTACATAAGAATAGTAACCAAATAGGCCTCCCGACTCTTCTCGATCATCTTCCCTGCCAGCATGACCGAGACAACGAGACTCCCTGAAGTCGGTCTCACTACGTGGAATACCAAATTCCCTTGTGGCCGCTCAAATACCACTCTACCCCAATGACAATAAGGATACACTTCATACATATCCCACCGATCCATACCAAGAATGAAACCATACAACTCCACGAGACTGATAATCAAATCTCCTGGCATCGACTCCCTTGCAATATGAATATCCACAGCTCTCACCCATCTAAGAACCCTTAGTAACTTGCCTCCCGTAACCTTAACGGCTCCAAACCACTCACCATGATCTCCTCATATATTGGCACACTCCATGGTAATGAAGCAATGAGTTACTTCAAAATCAAATAAGACGTGGGACTTAAGCCCGCCTAACCAATAAGGTATCTACACCAACAACATTGTCCATCTACAATGAACTCCAAAGCCCTGGGTATTCGGGTACTCGGGTCAGGTTCCGGGAGGAACCGTTCGGGTTTGAGTTTTCGGGTAGAGGAGTTTAAGACCCATTTGGCTAAATGTAAAAATTTGGTTCGGTTTTGGTTCGGGTCCTTTCGGGTTCGGGTTGGATTGGGTACGGATTTTCAGAACCGCTAAAAACCCAATTATTTCCGGATACATAAAAAACCGAAATTTTACCCGAATAGCCAAAAATGTTCGGGTAAATTCTCGAGTTTTTGGATAAAAACCCGAATTTTTGGGTAAATACCCAGAATTTTGGGTAAAATTTTGAAATTTCGGGTATTCGGATCCTAAATTATTAATATCTATTTTTACTTTGGGTATTTTCGGATTCTGTTTCGGTTCGGGTTCGGGTTTTCGGGTAGAGGAATTTAAGACCCAATAGGGTAAATCCAAGATTCGGGGTTCGGATTTGGGTCCAATTTTTCGGTTTGGTTCCGGTTTTTCTGCCCAGGGCAAACTCCAACCACAAACGCCGCAACAATTGTTTTTAAACGCCCAAAGGCTTCTCATTAACTCACACATGGGTCTGCTTGCCTTCCACGACTTAGTCCCTCATACACACAAAAACCATTTTCCTTTGTCTCAAAAACCTTCGAGGCTTAAGCTTCCTGTACTTCCCCTAGCTGCAACACCGCTTCAATAGAGATGTGCATCAACCTCCAAAAACTGAACTGCAACAATTTCCAGCATCTGACTGGAACATCCAGCCGAACGCAGAGATCTTTTCCATTTGCATCCACCACTCATCCACGATATAAACCCACATTGATCATCTGCTCCATTATCCTGAGGTAGGATGGCAGCTCCTCAGCATCCGCAGCGGCTGCACTCCCACCATAGGCGGCACAACTTGGCCTGCACTGGTACCGCCTTTGGTCACCGCTCTAACAGCAACATCAACAGGTCCACCAAGCGATCATATCCATACTGGGCTCCACCTACTCCAACCCCACACCTAGGTTATCAGCACTTCCAAAAATCACACCAGCTAACCCCTTAGGTCTCTCCTAATACGCTTACGACCCTTTGACGTGCCTCCTCGTGGAACTCTGGCCACACTCTCACTAGCCTCAAAAATCCGCCGAACCCCGACCACGACCACAGTCACACCAACATTCACAACCAACAACTCCAACACCTCGAACCACTGCACTACTAAGAACAAAAGCTAGTAAACAAACCAAACCACACACGAAAGCATACAACATTGAAGGCTCGAAGAAAATGTTCTAGGCCCCCATGCCACACATAATTAACTAATTCACACAATTAATCCAATAATGCAATCTAAACATCAACAACGCAAGCACATAAACCCGTACATAGAACTGTAAGGGTTCTGATACAAAACTGAAACACACCGACCCATTTATTTTTTAATATAGTAATTACCTAGTGTTTTCATACTCACTAACAAGCTAACAACATTCAATTCAAATAGCGGAAATAACCAACATTAAACCAACAATTATCCAACCATAAACTATTGTCCAATAAATGTTTACAAATCATAAACCAACAATTCTGAAACAAACAACATGAACCAAGGCACTAGCAACCTAGGCAATAGTCTAATGAGATCAACCTAGGCAATGAACAACCTAACAGAAGCTAGACATCAACCAATCAAGCTACTAGAACATCCTCCTCTTCATTGCCTTGATTCCACTATCATACTTTGTCTTTACCTGTACTGCAACACAAAAGAGATGCATAAGTATTTCCGGAAACTCTTAGTAAGTCGATCCTCCCATCTACTAGGCTATATACATACACAATAAGAATCTCAATGCAATAAACAACAATCATAACCAAACCAGGAATCAAACAAGACATGTTAGCCGTTTGCTGAACACTGACACAGATCTCCAGTGTCGACCGACATGGACCTCCATTGTCGACTGATATAGACCTCCAGTGTCGACTGACACCCTCCTCGGTCCTTCGCAAAACATCACAAGTTGGTGTCGACTGATATCCTCCTAGTGTGGATCAACACTAATGCCATATCGTTGATTCCAAAAGCCACCATCAACCAGAACTCGGCTTCCAAAGCCAAAAAATCGTTCAGGGAATATCAAAGCAGCCAAAACAAGGCAATAGGAAACACGAAAAACACACAAACAAGCAAGGAGTCAATCCACCAAACCATAGAACACAGAAGCAGAGAGATCTCGTGCTTAGATAAGCCATGGTCATATACTCACTTTTGATTTGATTGAAATTAACGAAGAACAGCAAGATCCAAGCCCTCTAACAACCTCCGAGTGTCACCCCATGCTCAGATCTCCTTTCCAACGCTAAAAACACATCAAAACAGGCACAAAAATCTTCTTCTTCGTTCACTGAACGATTTCTCAAGGAATTATGTTTCTCTCTTCTCTCTGGAACAAAAAATGGCCAAAAATGCATCTGGAGCATCAACTTCAACCTTAAATACGAGCCTTAGGGGTTGTCCAGTTAAATCTTGTCAAACCAGAAAAAATATAATTAATCTGAGCACCAACCGATTAGTGGTGTCCACCGACATTCTTTCTTGTTGTTGATTGATATCCAAATCAAAAATTTGGTTTACGGGTGTTACAGGCACTGTCCACTGAGTGTTTATTTTCTTCATCTAGATTTCACACCACCAAAGAAAGTTACATGGAAAAACTCTACATGATCATAGAAATTGTTATAAGCAACCAATCCTAGCTTAACACATGTTATTTTTTTTTACTTTATGTATCTGAATGATCTGTTGAACTCTTCTTGTTGCTATAAAACTTAAAACATCATGTTTCACACACTAATAATGATCCTAACTAATGAAAAACTTCAAGAAATTTTTATTCATTGAACCAATAAGTATTATAAAAAAAAAACAACTCTATAATCAAAAAACATATGAAATAAATTAGCAGTTTAACTAGCCACCATTAATCTTAGAGACAACAACTTGAATAATAGATAATAGTTTGACAACATTTGTGTTATAGACAGTGACTGGAGACTTTTGAATCGGTCCATTCTTCCATTCTTCTTCGCACTCGCGCATAAAGTTTGCACCTTGCATTGCAGAAACTTGAGCACCTGCTGCAAACACGTCTTCATGTGCATGTTCCCAAGATCTTTGGAAAAGTTTAGATGCTAGATGGTAACTCGCAAGACAAAAATTTATTCGTTCAGTTCCAATCGGACCATCAAACTTCTGGCGGACTTTGTTGATTTGTCTGGCTGCATTGGTCACTTGGTCTTGGCATTTAGAAATCTGATAATAAATCTCAGTAAGAAATAAAAACACTTTTATTTTTAGAAAAGGAATAAAGCAGATTCTCTCATCTCTCAATTTTCATGCGTATGGCGTGTTCCCTATACATTTAATTATATATACTAGATTTTGGTTCCAAATTTATTCTATACTTTTATATAGAATTTTATACTTTTATATAGTATAGAATTATAAAAAATAAAACACACTAGATATAGTTAATATTGTTTTAACACTATTTTCTACCTATAAACTTTGTGTGTTTTAGATATATCGCTATAGAAATCTCTACATAATAATTAAAGGAATTACAAACTAATTATTTAACGTTACCGCAATCACAAGAACGTCATAAAAGCCATTTGCGTCTAGTATACGTGTGTCTGTTCCAATGTATTTCAAGCAGAAATTTACATCTTTTGTCTCTTTACAAAGTGCGTACATGTCTTTGATAAGCATTGCATTTGTAGTTGTAAACACTAAGAACACGAATAATGACAACGACAAAGGAGAAGTTATGTGTTTGATGAGCATTGTGGCCACATAGAGAATTAAGAAGATACAAATATGTTTGATATTTTCTCTTTTGTATGTTTCAAACATTTTATTTATAATAATGACATTGAAAGCTTAAAAACGGTGCATAATAAATTACGAAAATTTATTGCTTTAAATTGAAGAACATTAAACTTGTAATAAAAATCTTAATGGCAGTACATGTTTTGAATAACGGATCACCACAATTTTGAAACGTATTTGAAATTCATAAAAGATCTTGGCTTGCAGCAACCTTGTGAGATGCGAATATTCACTGCTAAATGAATTTCCATTAGAGCTAGAATAAATTTAGCAGCAACCTTGGTAAACCGCGGGCGAGTTTTTTAAAACTATTTAAAAAAAATTTCAAGTTATGTTTATTTGTTAATTATGTTTGTTTTATATAGTGTTTAAGATTGTATAAATGTATTTTGATTGTTAGTTTTAAAACTTAACCCGCGGTATATTACAGAATAAATTATTTTTTACTTAACCATAATTTAATTAACTTAATTAAATATGTTTAATATTTTATTATTGATAGTGATGACACAATAATGAACTTATGATTCAACCGTTTAGTAACAGTTAATGATAATTTTAATTTTCTATTAATATTAAGTATTAACCATGTATATAATATTTTTTAAAATAAGTGTAAATATTTATAATATTTTGAACTTTTTGAAATTTAAAATTTATTATATTTAGAATAACTAACTGTTCATCTAAAAAAGCGAGACAAAGAACCAAATAAAATCGATTATAAAATTATAAATTTTGTTGCTTGTTAAGTTAAACTCGCTTCTAATTTAGATTTATATTCATTTTGTTCTCATTTATGATATGATATGACTTTAATTTTTCAGATTTATATTCATTTTTGTTCTCATTCAGATGTGAGAGGTTAAACACAATTTTTATTATTTACTTGAGTACGACATGCTCGTTTTTTCAAAATTCAAATAACAACAAATGCAGGAAAAAAATATTGTTACATTAATGTTAGATATGTTTCAATGCAACATCAGAAAAGAGCAAACAAATATGATAGAAGAGTCATAATTTAAAATTTTAACAAAGTCTTTTAAATATCTAAACTATTAATTATTAAAAGTTATATGAAAAACTATATTTTGTAATGAAAAATAAATCATGTTTGGTTATATTTTAATTAGTAGATAATTAACTGTAAAGACTGTTTAGATACATGTATATAAGTATTGTTCATATTTCGTTATCTTAAAAAAGCTGCCTTACCATATCTGATTAGGTTCTTTTATGGGTGGTGATTAGATTTAGGCAATGTTCTAATATGTCGTGGAATATATGGAGAATATGTCATTAATTTGTTTATTACTTTAACGACCCAACCAAGAAAATTTTCCATATCCATTGTTAGTATCAAAGATTTACTTTTGATATATTAATTATTGTTAGCATTTTTTAATTTTTTTTATAATAAATAATAATGATATTGATTGTAAATACCTTCAAACTTCAAGACTATTTTGACAAAACTGCTACAAAAATATTTATGTAGATCTGTTCACCTTAGCAAGCAGCAAAAAAGCTGACAATATGCTACAGCAGAAACCCGGGAATAGCTACAGCGGGTGGGGTCATAAGGGATGAATTTGGTGAATGATGTGGTGGGTTTGCTGTGAATGTGGGGCGGTATTCGGCACTAATCGTTGAGTTATTGAAAGTCTATTATGGGTTATATTATGTTTGGGAGCGACGGATCACGAGATTGGAGTTGGTAGTGAATTCAGAGTTGGTGTGGCATCTGTTGTCGTTGCTAGTATGTCTTTGCCATGACTTCTTTTCATGTTTTATCTACGGCTCCGACGGATGTTTATTCGATCATTCGAGAGGATTTAGCTGGACATGCGCATCCAGAACGTGTTCTTTTGTAATTGTTTTTAGTTTAATTAATAAATAGCTGAGAGAGTTTTCTCCCAATTTCTTGAAAAATAGGCGCTGATAAGTGATAATATAATATTTGGATATATTAGCATAAAAGGCTTTTTCTCGAAGCCCGAATCAAATAAGAAGCCCACAAAATCATGGATTAGTCTTAACACTACTACTACATTCCCGTTCTCATTAGCGTTTTCTTAATTTCAGCTTTTAGTCAACAACCATTGAGTTTTCTAATTATCGACAGGAATTACGAATTTTAATAACAAAAAAAAGACATAGCATTATTTAATTATCTCTATGTTTTAAATAGCTTGATGTTTTGAGATTTTTTATTGTTCCTAAAACATTAATTTTGTAGATTAAAACACTAAAATAATATTTTTTTTTATTTTATGTTTTTTTTTTCTTGTGGCAGTTTATTATAATTTATATCTTTTCTTTCTACCAAAAAATAAATAGAAATTAATTTATAAATAAAAATTTATCTCTTTCTTAATATGTGTAAAAATGTCAAAACATCAATCTGTTAGAAACATAGGAAGTATTATACAATGTCTTTTGAGCTGTCTCTCTATATTGCAACCACAATAAAGAGAACCATCTCTGCAACATTTCACACAACAAAACCTCTCTCTATATGGAGTTAAATGCCAGGATCAAAACAAACACATTTATGGAGAATAATTACATTTAATAGACAAATTTTCCGGAACAAATAATTACATTCAAGATCAAAATATATGATGCTGTAAATCCTAGAGAGGGACCGATCTAGAGACAATTGATCAATAATACATATCTTCTTTTCATGTATTTGTTCATGAGATATGACTTGTGGTCAACCACTAAAATCATCGAGAATGGGATCCGAGACCTACAGTTTGGCGCTGCTTGTGAGGAAAAAAGTTCTTAGTAACACCTCAGTCGCTCTGTGACCTAAGACTGACGTCCCCATCAAGAAATCATGTTCGATCAAACCCCTGTTGAGGCCCTCGCAGCTCTCAAAACCATCGTCCCTGGACTAGTTACATAGCTCACCTCAGTGAATGGGGAGCTCGCAAATATTAGGGAACGCCCACATAACTTTAAGCGATAATCACACTACTGTTTCAAATTATTTTGAATATTTTGCTGCAGGAAATACACTTAATCAGGAGACTCCGACCAATTCTCGCCACTAACCACTCATCATTTGGAGGAGCACGGAGAGTATTGTTGCCTGACGAGGGAGGTGGGGTAAATCCCGCTGGAGTTAATAAGCTGGGAGAGGTCCGTAGCCCCCGAGGCAATGGTCATGGGCCTCAAGACAAACTTAACCCGAACCCTAGTCCGAGTTTGATAAAGTTGAGATGGAACTGTGGGAGATAATAATGAAGGTTCAACTGGCAACTAGCTCTACTCCCGACCTCGATAGAGTCATTGAGGAGGCTCAACATTCCCCATTCACCTCAAAGATTTCAAGTTTTCGGATAAGGGATCTTCGGAGAGTTGACATGCCTAATTACGACGGAAACAGAAATCTGAACAGCCACTTGGCAGCTTTTCAGATTGCGGCAGGGATCTTAAGCCTCATGAAGATGATGCCGACTACTGTAGGCTCTTCTTGGATAACCTTTCTAGGTCGGTATTCTTGTGGTTCACAAAGTTATACCACGAGTCTATTGAAACAAGCTGACCCGTTTTTTTTAAATAATATAATATATAATTAAGCATCCCATACTACTTAACTACACCAACCAAACCACAATTCAACAGTACACCAACAACAACCAATATGCACAGCGGAAACATACCAACAATACAAAACCCACATATCATTAATACCATATCATTCCTAACCATTCTAACCAGCAACCTAGCATAACTCTATCCAAGGTTTCAACATCAATATCATAACCAACAACACACAAACGAGACCCTAGATCATCCTCCTCCTCATCGCCTTGATTCCACGATCACACTTTGCCTTTACCTGCACCGCAAACACAAATTGAGATGCATGAGTATTTAATAAACACTCAGTGAGGCAATCCTCTCATCTACTGGGCTATACACACAAACAACTGAGATACCAATGTCAAACAAAATCAAGAAACAAGACAAACAAACCAGGAACAAAGTATCGTCTTCACTGGAAGGGAGGTGTCGACCGACACCAGGCAAGTGTCGACCAACACTGGCAATGGTGTCGACCGACACTACCTCACAGTGTCGATCGATGCTGATCCTTGGTATCGACTGACACCCACCCGGTGTCGATTGACACTGACTCTGCAACCGCGATCCGCTCGAAGCCGAGAGTCGAATCTCTCTTCCTATCTCCTCCAATCCACCCAATACTCAAACCCAAAGCCATATGAATCCGTGGGAACCCTACAGCAACCATAAAAATCAAGAAAACACCACAAACAACAACAAACAAGCAAGACAAAGGAAATCTTAGGCTTAGATTAGCCATGGTCATGCACTCACCTCTTTTGCAGAAAGTTCTAACCCAACAACGACGAATCCAACTCTTAGAAGCCTTCTCTTTTGTTCCTAGCACAAGATCTCCACTCCTCAAAGACAGATCTCCCCAAACAAGCCTTGAATCTCCAAAAATCTCCCAAGAACACTCTCTCTTCTCTCTTTTCTCTCTAACCTTTCTCTGTAGCGGCTAAAAGTGACAATCCCGAAACCTTCAGGTCGATTTCTCACTTAAATACCTTGGTTTGGGATCCCACTTAAACCAAACCGTGCCAAAACGACGATTTAGAACAATTTCGTCGAACCAAAAATCATTGGTGTCGACCGACACCACCCTTGGTTTCGATCTGCACCCATCCCCAAAACTCACATTTTGGTTTGCGGATGTTACATCTATTAACAATTTCAATGAGTTATCAACAACTTTCCTCCTACAATACTCGGTAGTAATGGAGCAAAGAAAGTCAAATAGTGATCTTCAGAGCCGAGTTAGGGAACATCACATTCCCTTACGAGTTCACATCACTGATTTCAAGAAGATTCTCACCACGATCCTAGAAATGTTATTTAAAGCATCTGAGTACATGAAGGGGTGTAAGATTATCAGTAGGTGTAGTGTGAGCCAGACAGTGACATTGATAGAGAAATTGCCAGAGGAAGTCTGTTAGTTCAGAAATCACTCCCAGTTCAGGCATATATTCCACATGCCTAAGGAGAAAAACCACATGACTCAAGGCATGTGGATGCTTTTGCTTCACACAGCTCGTACCAATATGGAAAGAGAGTGCTGGTTTGTGGTTAATGGAGTGCCTATCCGGTATGGGTTGAAAGAGCATGCATTGTTGACCGGAATGGACTGCCACGAATACCCGAGTGGGTATGAGGAGTTAGGAAGCTTAAAATTTGTGGAAAGCATGTTTGAGAGATGTGAAAAAATAAAAATTAAAGATGTGGAAAATAAGCTGATGAAGATGATGAAGAAGAGCTGTGTGGAGAGGTAGAAGCTCACTATACTGTATTTCTTATGCAAGGTAGTGAAATCACACTCTAAGGGTGATGGAAACATAGATTCCTTTCTTGTAAGTATTGTTGATGATTTGAACGCTTGTGAGGACTTTCCTTGGGGGCGTTATTCATTTGAAGAGTGTATGAAAGGGATCCAAAATATGATGAGGAACTTGGAAGGGAGGGTCAAACCAAAAGCGCAACCTGCCTTTTCCGGATTCATTGCTCCTCTTAAGGTGTGTATTGTTTCTGAATTTGTATGTTTCTGAAATTACAACTAAAATCTTGTAACTGTATGTGGAGATTTTGGCGTTTGAATGTATTCCACAACTAGGTAGGAAATTTCGAGTTGCTGTACCCGCAGAGGAGGACTACCTACGGATGTGTAAATACAAATTCACTGAAAGTTCAATGAAGGGGTTTCCTTTAGAGGAAATATGTGAAGAGCTTGGAGATAGCAAGGTTAGATATTATGAAGTTAGATGGTTTTATAATTATTTATTATAAATTTCTTTTGAAGACATATAGTGTGTCTATATGTATTCACAGATTATTACCAGCATCTTGGAACCAGAGTTTGGTGAAAGTCTTTGTTGCATCGTATTGTAGATTACACTCTCGTATTGTAGGCTTAACTGTTGATGAACTCCCGGATAATGGTGAAGAATGTCCTGAAACTGGAGATGAAGTCGATGAGAATGTAGCTGGGATTTTTGCATATATTAGGTCACTAAAGGAAACAATGACTGAGGGCTTTGAGAACATGGTGGAGAAGGTTAATGACCTCAATGTGAGAGTGGAGGCTCTTGAGCTATATGTGTCAGTGGAGCTGGAGAAAGGAGATGATGATGGGATACAGTTTGGAACACCAATAGATTTTGGACCGACAGAATATACTCCGAATAATCAGCCAACGACTTTGGTTGTATATAGTGGTTGTATATACTCTTGAGCTATATAGTGGAATCCGCGACAAAAATCCTCAGAATAATGAGGACACTAGTGAGTATTTTTGAGTTGGATAATTTAATTTAAATTTTTGATTGGGAGTTATTGATTTAAATATTGTCATCAATATGAAGGTGACAATGGGGAGAAGAGCGAGAATGAAAACAATGAAGAGATAGAGGTTGAGGATGAGGTCCAGGAGGAGGAGCCGGAGAAGCTGAAGCAGAGGAAGACGAGGAAGGATAAGAAGGTTAGTGGAGTAATAATAGAAACTGGGAAGAAGCGTATAAGACAACCATTGAGGCACATTAGGACACCCTTCGCAGCAGTGGAGCCGAATCGAAAAAAAAAGTGAAGATTTCGTTTTTGTTTGTGTTGTTAGTTGTTTACGAGTTGTAAGTTGTAAGCGTTTACGTTGTTTCGATGGTTGTTTGGAAGAATTGTAATGATACAACAATATTTACCTCTTCGAGCGGTACAACTAAGTGTTATATTGGTACAAGTATGGTACAAGTATGCATAGTTATGTTACATCTATGTTTAGTTATGGAAATTATAGTTTAGTTTTTGGGAACAATTATGTGTTCAATTGGTACAAGCAAGTGTTAAATTGATTGTTTCAGGCAAGGTGTGAAGAAGATAATGAATCCTTGAAGCAAGTTTGGGAAAGTGGTCACAAGTCTTACCATAATTTAGAAATTACAAGAGAAAGACGGAAAACAAGTAGGAGAAAGTACAACCAAATAGGCTTCCTTGCAAGAACATAAAATATACTACTACCACTTCCTAAGTAGCTCCCTAAGCCTGCCAATCTCACAATCGGCGTGAGTTAAACGCGTGTTAAGTTCCTCAATTTTGTCACGCATAATACGCATAGTCTCCCTAATTGACTCCAACATAGGACTTTGGTAAGCGTGATGAATAGAATCTGTCTGCCTACCAATTTTGATATCTAGGTGTATAAGCTCCTCATCAACTGCATCATCCCACCACTTCGAGTAGTGTTCCTTACCATCCTATGTTATCCAGATATTTCATGGAACAAATACATGAAGTGAATAAAACTAAATATTTATATTGGCAATGGACAATAAATTCTCACCTCGCTCTTTGGACATTTGTATATATTTTCTCCCTTGATTTACGCCCCAGTCTGAAACTTCCAGTTTCATGCGTTCACCACACCAGCATGTAGTAGGAACACCGAAATCACCGTCCGCTCTAGCGCCCCCACTTTCAATACTTGGTTGTTTAAGAACTTTGAGTGTAACTTATTGGCATGACGATAGCAACATGAAACAAATCATTTAATCTTATATCAAGAAGATATCAAGTCATCCAGAAGTTATTATTAGATTTACCTTAGTTGACGAGATCTTTTAACTAGGTCACCGCTCTCGTAACTTTTATCTCTCTTTTTATCCCAATACGAGTAAACCCTAGATATGAGTTGTACTTATAAATATAAGTAAGATGGTAAAAGGAGATAATGTATGCAGACGAGGCCCAATTATATCTATAAACCCGACCATTCACACTATGTACGCTTTGTGGGACTCAATCAAATTATATCTCCATTCACACTGCCTTATGTGGACCCATATATCGTAGGAAGATATACATAGTTGTATGTAGTTGTTCAGTTGTACTTAGATATATGTAGTTATATTTTCCATGATTATTTGAACCATTCAGTTGGCTACTAATAAAAATTATTTGTTAGTAGTTGGCCACACGATTAACACTATTTAATGGTGTTTTCTAATATTTCTATCAAAGTATTTTTTTTAAAAACATATTTTCCACCTATGGGACTTCATAATGAGTGATATCTTATTAAGTATCCCTTACACAAGAAGGAGTGTTAGATGTGAAAACAAATAAATGGTGCTTTAATTAATAACTTGCTGTTATACTAAGTGAAAATTTATTTTCCCTGATCATTGGACAGTTAATTAAAGGCGAGAGCCTTTTTATTGTAATTTTAAAATTTCACTACTTAAAATAAAAGACTTATCAAGTGTACCTGTTGTACCTTTGATAACCATTTTCAGGTGGCAATTGTACTAGCAGTATCAATTACCATTAATTAATTTGTACTTATGCAAATTATTAGACAGTCAAAAAGCATAAACTTTTAGAATTAACAATTGTGATTATACATTTGGATGTTGAGTGGATAAATGACTGAAAGTACAAAACATGCAAATATAAGTAAGCTTATAAGTATTTGATCGAGTGTGTGTTAATGAACAATGCGTAGTTTTTCTTTTGCGTACGTAAGGAAGTATTATGTAATTTCTAATCTTTGCAGGTTTACACTCTTACTACACCTTATTATATAGTGGGTGCACACAATATATTAAGGAATAAATAAAAATTCAACTATAGCACAGTCGGATGTTTACTATATTTAATTTCAACACAACGCCACGTGTTTCTTATTATATTAATAAATTAAGAGTAATTAAAGGACTTTATAGAGTGACAACAATACAAAGAGAATTGAGACCGAGGGAAGGAAGAAATACACAATAGGTTGTTCAACGTAGTTTAAATATTAGAAATAAACACAACACTGGGAAATGCAAACACATAAACTACTCATCTTCTTCTATTCTCTCACGCTGATTGAAGTAGTCCAAACTCAGTTTGAAATCTTGTATCTCTAGAAACAACGGATCAAACTACACTTTTGAAACACCTACTTGGCTGAGCTTCTTCATTCCTCCTTTGCCTACATAATCAAATAGAAACACCAATTTCCGTTTAATGTAAGGTCTTTCTAGTAGAAAGTCTTTATCTTCTTTAAAACGTTAATGTAATTTTTACCTCCATTCTTAAACTTCGCCCTGCAAAAACGCAACACCGCAACAATTGTTTTGCCTGCTATGACTACCCAAAATTTATGGGTAAAGCGGCTTAATTATAAGCTACACATTGCAAGTGATAACCCCTACATACGAAGACATATATTGTATTAGCCCGTGATTAATAATAATTAAATAAATTTAATAATCGGAATAATGGCTAACTCTAGATTCCTCAAAGAAAAGCGTTTTATCCGGGATTTCTCGGCAAAACGTGGAGAAACGGGATCATCAACGTAAATCATTGGTTCAACGTTGGTAACTTTCCCCACCTATCTAGCAGGTTATGTGATTAGAATGATTAAACCAAGAAGATTTAAATCAAAGGGTATAACATCATCATAAACGTTATCTAAGGAACAGTTTTTGGTGAAAGCAGACCATCCATCATAAATCTTGTCGAAGTTCTAGTAGTCGTTGAAGTGATTGTTCGACAATCAACCAATGTTTTCAACAATGGTGTAAGCAGTGAATTTGATCCGGTAGTTGGTGTCGATGACCTTCACAGCGGATGTGTCGTTTTCAACCGCGAACTTCGAGAAGGTTTTCACTCATCGTCCTCAATCCTTCTACGTACACAGAACTGGCCCACAAGGTTCTCACTAATTGTTACCTGCATCTTGTCGGCCTACGGAGTGGGAAAAAAGGTTAATTACGATAAAGTAAATCATGATTATAAAGTAAAACTGAAGATAGTATGATTACGACAATTACTTACGAAAACGTCGGAGACAATCAGTTCAACAGTGGAGACGTTGGCTTCTCTCTTGTTCCATTTCCTGATGATCTTAACGGAGACTTTCCAATCAGAACGCCACGTATGGACATCGGTAAGTCTGTCGAAATGAACCATGGCTTTGTTGCGCTTATGTTTCCAGATGGTGTTTGGTTGTACAAGACGAATGAATATGAAACCGATGAGTTTTTGTCTTCTTTTATAAGCAGTGAACGGAGACCAATGGGTTATCCCTATTGTGTCTTTTCAAACAGTCATAACTACACTCTGTCTGGATACGTGTCATGTAATCACTGATGCGTTTTAACTGCCCATTTAACTACGAAGATACATTGCATGTTGTTAATTATGGATGACTCTACAGTTGATGATTTGACTCCCCGATTAATAGATTCTATTATTCAGGCCAGGCCTACAATAAAGTAAAGGCCCAGACGATTAATAGGCCGAGAAAGGTGAAGTGGAAATTATGTGTCCAACACTCAAAAGTTCAAAATAGTTTACAATAATAATCGAATTCGATCCGTGATGATAAGGTACTTAAAATCCATACACCTTTCAATAAAACTCTGTTTCTAACCGGGTTTCTATGTCAAGGGGGAGTACGCCAAGTTAAACAAAGATTTAAGGAGTCCATCTTCTATTTATGAGGTGTGGACAGACAGTAGAGTTGATATTAAACAATAAGATATTGTGAGACAATTCACGCGTACTCATAGTACCCTGTACTCTATATAATGTGGTTCTGTACTCCAGAACAGGGATTCATGATATCAAAAGGAAATCCACAATTTTATATACACTAAAACGATGTAGTAGTACACAACTACGAGACAATAAGAGAGAGAGTCTACCTGATACACACATCTACGTAAGTAATTGTTATTTACATGAATGCGTAATTACAAAGATGGTATACTTATTTGCTTTTCTACTTAATTGTTAGATGTTTCTCTTGGTATCACAAATTTATCTTCCAATATTACTGTGGATGTTGGAATGGTAGAATTTCGTAGTATATACCCCTTAAAATTATTATAAAAATTGGCAACCCAATCTGCAAATTGCTATTGCGAAGACAAGACACTATAAGGTGGTCTGATTTGACAACTCAGACGTGTCACAATATAGAGTTAAAAAGTCGTATTAACTTTTACGTAGTTGTGAGTTATATGTCATCATTGTATTGCGGTGACTAACAATTATATATAATGTTATTGATATGACGACATTTAAAAACTATTTGGTTGTGTTGTGTAGTCTAAGACGACAAATACGACTAGGTATTAATAAACTATCACAAAGGCGGATAATTTGGTCTACTCCACATCTAACCCCTACACCTTTGTGTTTACATAACACGTTTGTTGTTTTCGTGGTACCACTACTCATCTTAGTGACATTTCAATCTAAAAATCACAACAATATGGCGTCTAAGAGAAAAAAAAAACCCAGATCTACCTGATGAGATATTGGTTAAAATCTTCGGACATCTAGCAGTTGATGGTTTGGCGTACCTTGCACCAATATTGAAGGCGGGTCATCGAGGACTCAAAACAAAATTTAGCCCTGAAATCCTAAAGGATGCTAACATCTTCCACCTCTGTTGGCAGCCTTCATGGTTTCAAGATCACATAACCCAAATGGTGGAGTCCAAGAGGAAGGGATGCATCGGAGTATATTCGAAAGATGCATAGAACCAGGTAACAAAATTGCAATCTACAACGAAGGTCTCCGGGTTGTTGCCGTGGAGAGAGACATTCGGCGAGGAATTTCACTTCTGTCTCGTAACGTTCCCGCATAACCACATGCCACACTAGCATGTGGAATTTTTTATATGTTAGATGGGAAAGAGCAGATGTCGGTTCATTTTCTTCACCTGTTTGATGCAGTCCACTATCCACTGAAATCAGAGAGAGCAAGGCGTATTGGCCGGGGGTGTTCAACGTGTTGTGTAGATTTAAGACGGCGGTTGTAAACAGTTACAGGGATTCATTTGTGTATCCTTCAAGTCCATTGATCCCTTCTCCGGAATGCGTTGTTATGTGTGTATTGGACCATGGTTTATACTCTATTAACTTTCGAGAGTATGACATAGTGCGTACCAATTGTGGCATATGGTGGGTAGCTCAGTCTATAGCTGAGATCCTGTAGTGTATTTGTACTTTAGGTGTTTCAAGTCGTCATTACATCTGAAGGTGTTGTATTATGTTCGGTATTTACATCTACTTCAACGTGTGTAAACTGTTTGTCCTTTAGTATCGGATGTTTGGATATGTAGTATATTTGTAATGTACGAGTGTACCATCTAATGGTGTACCCTTACATTACACCCGTTTTCCTATGCTCATATCCATTTTCTTACATAACAATCACTATAAATTGCGGGTATTCTTCAATTAATCAATTTAATTGATCGATGTATTCAAAGTCACAATCCGGCCCAATAAAAAATATAATGCCAGCGCTCTAAGCCTTATAACTTCCGGATACATTACTTTCCATGATTATTGCGCGGATAATTTCGGGGTTTGCATGATTACATTTCTATTTTCAATTAATTACTTAATTTACAAAAATACACAAGGGAAATAGTTTGCTAATCTTATTGATAACTATTTTCAATAAACAATTGTACCAGTAGTACCTTTCACATTTATTTAGTGAAAACAACACACAGTTGAACTACTAGTTCCTTCCGCAGTAGTCGAAGACTATAGTCAGGTGAAGTAGTTGTACTTACGCAAATTATTAGTTGACGTTGATAAATTGTGCACACAATGTATTAAAAAACAAATGAACATTCCACAATAATACAATCTGATGTGTACAATTATAAAAACCAAGAGAACAACATGTCGCTTATATTTAATTAATTAAAGTACTTTATAGAGTGAAACAATACAAAGAGAGTTGAGATTTCGACAGACTTACCGATGTCCATACGTGGTGTTCTGATTGGAAAGTCTCCGTTAAGATCATCAGGAATTGGAACAAGAGAGAAGCCAACGTCTCCACTGTTGAACTGATTGTCTCCGACGTTTTCGTAAGTAACTGTCGTAATCATACTATCTTCAGTTTTACTTTATAATCATGATTTACTTTATCGTAATTAACCTTTTTCCCCACTCTATAGGGCGACAAGATGCAGGTAACAATTAGTGAGAAACTTGTGGGCCAATTCTTAGTACGTAGGAGGATGAGTGGAAAACCTTCTCGAATTTCGCGGTTGAAAACGACACATCCGCTGTGAAGGTCGTCGACACCAACTACCAGATCAAATTCACTTCTGTCGAACAATCACTCATCGACTACCAGAACTTCGACAAGATTTATGATGGATGGTCTGCTTTCACCAAAAATTGCTGCTTAGGTAACGTTTCTGATTCAGATGATGTTATAACCCTTTAAATTTACATATCCAAACTAATCATTCTAATCACATGACATGTTAGATACGATGGGGGAAGTGCCCGACGTCGACCCAACGATATTCGTTGATGATCCCGCTGCTCCACGGTTTTCCGAGAAGTCCCGGATGACCCGGTTTTCTCTAAGGAACCTCGAGTGAGTCAACTTTATCAATTGTTAAATTTCTTCTTCTTGAAAGTAATAACGGCTTAATACCATACATGGCTTCGTATGTAGGGGTCATATCTTGAACTGTGTAGCTTACAATGAAGCGGCGGATTACTTACTGCACTCTGTCTGGATACGTGTCATGTAATCACTGATGCGTTGTAACTGCCCATTTAACTACGAAGATACATCGCATGTTGTTAATTATGGATGACTTTAGAGTTGATGATTTGACTCCCCAATTAATAGATTCTATTATTCAGGCCAGACCTACAATAAAGTAAAGGCCCATACAATTTATAGGGCCAGAAACGGAAAGCGTAAATTATATGTCATGGGGGAGTACGCCAAGTTAAACTATGTTGCAGGAATCCATCATGTATTTGTGTGGTGAAGAGTTGATATTAAACAATAAGATATTGTCAGACAATTCGCTCGTACTCATAGTACCTTGTACTCCAGATAATCCATGTTTATAGATACGAAAATGAGGTAATATTATTATACATTTACTAGGAAATGTGAAGTGGTTAAACACAACAACTACAAGACGATAAGAGAGAGAGTCTAGAACGCTCTGTCGGACCATAGATGCTATCGCGAAGATGAATAAAAGACACAGATTAATATACCGTAGAATCCCTTATGACATTGATATGGCGATGATGATTGCAAGAACCGAAAGCGTAAATACGCAGGCAGATAGGAGACCATAGTAGAACGGGTTTTTATTGCGGGTTGCTACTATGGACACCATTATTTGTCTCCAATGGGTTGTTGCTGGTAGATTTAAGCTGCTTATAGAACTGGACTTCAGTCTTCATTTTGCGGATCTGGTCTTTTGCGTTAATCAAAGCCACTTTTTGCCACCTATGAGGTGGCTCGCTGTCTACCCAAGCAAAGAAATCACACCCCCTGTTGAATCTGCTATTGATCAGGGCACACTTATAAAACCGATGCCCCGGGTTAGTATTAGTCCACAAAGTCATTACTGCTAGAATATCGCCACAATCGCACAGTGGAGACCCTGACGGCGGGAGGGACCCTGAACTAAAGCTAGGGTTGCGGTGTATGATGAAATATGTGGAAGTTTCGTTTTGTTTTATTTTCGAATCATAACAAAGGGGAAAAAGGGATAATTAGTTAGTGGGGGATATAGTTGGGGGCGAGATTAGTGATTGTAAAGTGTCACACTTTTCGAGTGTGGACTTAACATGGGAAAACATATCTACTTTGCAGAAAATAGGGAGACGGTGGGAGGTCCTGATATGATTACTGACACAGAAGGACAAGTGGTGTGCATTTATGTCAACGCTAAAGTCATATTAGTTGAGGCTGAAATATGTTTGTCACCTACAGTAAACATCTTACTATACTAATTTATTTGTTGAATACTGCTCCTTACATATACATTACACTTACATATACTATCACTATAACACCTAATTAAGTGGGTCAAAATACAGCAGACCTTTTTTGTTAGCATATACCCGCCACACTACTCTTTTATTTAACACCTACTACTATGGCAATGCCTGAAATAGGAGATGATCTACTGGTCAATATTGTTTAACGCATCGCCAAAGATCGTTGGTGGTATCTAGAACCAATCCTGAAAGCTGGACGTAGGGGTCGATATTTGGTGTACCATGACAATGTCCTGAGAAACGCATCCATATTATCACTGTACTCCGAACCCACCGATTATAATACTAGCGAAGATCCGATGACCCATGTTGTTTGGGAGGGCCGTAACCGGCGTTTCTTTGTGCAGTGTCTAAAAGCTGGAAACAAGTGGGCGATTTTTAAGGAAGGATTACGGATTCTTGTCGATGAACACGATGGGAGGAGAGCACTTGA
Source organism: Camelina sativa (assembly GCF_000633955.1). NCBI lineage: Eukaryota > Viridiplantae > Streptophyta > Magnoliopsida > Brassicales > Brassicaceae > Camelina > Camelina sativa. The sequence goes on from NC_025688.1 coordinate 11,411,644, forward strand.
TTTACTTACAACTATTGTACCTGACGAAGGACATGCCACATTTACATGTGGTATCCTATCAATTCTATCAGGAGAAGAGGAAAAGGCTGAACACTACCTTCAGCTATTTAACGAACTGCATCAGCCTTTGGGGACTGATGGTGTACGGGGATATGGCGAGGATTTGGTAGATTTCGTACACGAGTTTCGTACTAGACCTACGTTGTCATACGTCAAAACATTTCGTTATCCTACTAGAACAAGATTTCTTCGTCCCCTGACTGTGCTAGAGTCTGCAAAGCAATTTTTGGGTTGGCAGAAAACTACTGCAATGACTGTTATGTATGGTGGGTTGCTAGGCGAGTGTGTAAGTTGCTGTGAAGCACGGAACCTACATGCGCTGTACGAACGTCGACGATTGCAAGTCAGGTTACGTGTACGGAAGAGGTGTCGGACATTTTTTCCGCCTCTAACCCTCTCATTTATTTTTACTATAATTATGGGATGTTATTAAAAACGGTGGTATCCCATGTACTTCGGAGCATTTTGCTAATATCGTAACTTACTGAGTTTTTTTTTTTGGTATTTTGAAAATCATGTGAATTTTCATTAGAATGAAACTCTGTAGTTAAATACAGTCAGTTTAAACAGAGAGCAGTCCTTGCCAAAAAAAAAAAAACAAGGAAAACTCTAAACTACGCCTCGTGTTAAGTAGAGAGACTAGACATGTTGGAGCCAGATACGAAGGAGGTTCGGGTGTTGGTTTCGGATGTTTTGTAAAAGTACTGGCTCGGATGTTGGTTTCGTACGGGCTTTGTAATATATCTAACGTTTGGTAACATGTTGTGTTTTTCTAATATGATTTATTTAAAAAGATGGTGCCTAAGTATTGGATTGTTGGAAAATTGGGTATAGGTAAGCCAATTTTGGATCCAAAGTAACGGATTTTGGAAAACGAAGTGATACAAACCTCAGAATCCACCAAGACAAGGCTCACGGACTCAAAGACTTAGAAGCTTAGGTGGAAGCAATCTGATGGAGAGTAAACGGTTTGATGTTGAATCCACAACACCGAGGGCTAGAGAATATGATCCAAGGGCTATTCCTCACAAGGATCAGAGACTCTACACGAAACCTAAGTTGTTTGATTCCACAAACTACCTAGAACTCAACTCGAAAGAACAATGATTTGATTCAAAACACAAAGTGTTGAAGCAAACTGAATTTTCTTATTAATCAAAAAACGTGTCTCCCAAAGTACAAAGTAATAGAGCTTAACTTCTAAATGCTAGAATAAGGAAAGAAATCACAACAATTAATGAAAATCATGACCTTTGGAAACTGAATGAGAATATCGGCCGAATTGGGAAAGTTGTGATGCACCTTGATAACTTGGGGCCAAAGTTGTGGTTTCTTAGGACGTCTAGATACATTCTAGGAAGCTTCTGGATGGTCTTAAGAGTCTCACAAAGGCGCAACACTGAATAAGGAAGAATTCGTTGTGTTATAAAGACAAACAGATCCAAATAAGGAAAGTTGCACTTTAACTTGATCCGCCTAATCAAGTGAGGTGAGGTGCATCCTAAGATGTGTGGTAAAGTCTCCAAGTGATATAGAAGCTCTCCAGGACGCCAAGGGATGCTTTGGTTTGAGCCATTTATGGCAAGATCTATTTTGAGTGATAATTGACTTGTGGAAAAGTTCCTTGAACCATGTCTTGAACTAGCTCGAAACAAGGGTGGCTTTCCATGATCATCCTCCATAGAATATGTGTAGGAAGATATGTGTAAGGATGTTGCCTCATTAAAAACCTTTCTAGGTAAACCCATTGGGAAAAACCCTAGATAAGGGAAAAATAGTGCAACGGTCCCATTCCAACGATATGATCTTTCAGCTCGTTGAAGGTCCGCATCACTTCTAGTTCCAGTGGTCAGCTCCAAGATATGTTTGTTTCTGATTCTTGCACATATCGGAAGGATATCATAGTTCTCCTTAACTGGTACAAGCTGGTTCTCTCCAAAAAGTACTTCAAGCAGTCTATCGGGAAGTTCGTCAGGTTGTACATCAAGAAGTCCGTCAAGTAGTACTTCAGCCACTGCTACAGCCGGTAATTCAGCTCCCATTCGTACATCATCCCCTCCCTGATAACAGGATTTTCACCCAGGGTATCAATTCCCTATGCAGTTGTAGTACAAAGGGTTATCAATCCAAATGGTTGTTATGCTAGCAGATAAGATACAATCAGAACTATGCAAGTCAAGCCAAGCAATAGTTGGGTTTGATCTAACAATCCTAAAATAAATAAAAGAAGGCAAATAAACAAGAACCACACGACCTAAGCACTCGATGCAAGCATTCGAGTATATGATCGGGTGGGGTGATCGAGTAAACAAGATAGGCAAGAACAGCTCGAAGGTATACTCGAAACAGGTGATCGTGTACCTGTTCGAGTAAGAGATCGAGTTTTGCATAAAATGTAAACAATCTAAATACGAAAGCTCCTAAGGATGGGGTAATCGACTCCTAAGTGTTCCTGACCAATATGGATGTCCTACATGTCTCAAGCAAATATTCCCTAGACAATGAATCTCTAAAATCTTGTTAAAACACTCTCGTGATAGAAACAATCAACCTTGATCACTCCCCTACCCAACTCTCGTTGGAGAAACATGACCAAGCAGGCAATACAAACCGATTCATTATTGTCAATAAACCCCTTACTCATCTAATCTCTTAGGCTAAGTGAGTAAATCTCTAGCATTGATTGATTCAAGCATTTCATCTACACCTCTCGATGGTAAAACACCTTAGATCTAATCTCAACCTCTCGGTCTGTTGATAGCATTAAGAACACCAATCTAGAAGGGAATTTATAAAACACAAATATCAAAGCTAAGACATCCTAACCGATCAAGAACACAAAATCATATATCCCATCCCTAGAAACTTTGTTTCACTACTCAGATCTCATTGCAGAAAACACAAGAGCATAGATAAAAGAAAATTGCTTTATATTAAAAATAGAGTAGAGTGGAAAAGTATAGAATTGAAAATGCAAAAAGAAATGAAAATTAAATCCTAACAAAGTGTAGAAAGAGTTTTGAGTCGCTCAGTTTCTCTCCCAGAAGCTCTTGCTCTCTGTTCAGAGGGTCTGCGGCGTGATAGGGCGAGAGGAAGAAGGGGGGGGGTTTATATATGGAAACCCATTAACCCTAGCTTCCCAGTCCTGCCCGAGGGTCTGCTCGATGGGGTGCACAAGGATGAGTTTGGGTTACTCTTCGGGTAGGCTCTCGGATTGTTCTTTCTGTTCTTAGATCCTCCTCGATCGGGTTGGTGTTCGGACTGTTCTTCCTGCTCCATAGCTCCTTCGGGTACATGCTCGGATTCGACCTTGTTCCTCCCCATTTTTGGCTCTTAAGCACCTGTTTTCATTTGTAAATATGCAAATGCAAGAATGCAACACCCTAAATGACTTAAATGTGGATTCCTACAGTAAATGACCTAAAAGTGCTAAGGTTAGGGTAAAAACAATGCAAAATATGGACAAAAAGGGATGCTTAAAACATGTAAATTAGAGAGTTATCAGACCCCCAAATTTAAATCTTGCTAGTCCTCTAGCAAGGAAGTAGGACGGTGCTGTTCTAAAATGGGACTCATAACCTTTGGAGCTAAGCGAAGGATTCAAACTATAGTCCTTAAAGATAGTTTAATGGTCCTAAGATCAATCAACATACTTACAAATATTTTTTCTATGCTTATCACCATGCATCGATTTAGTTCAATTCCAAAGACTTGCAATTCCTTTGGAGCTAAGGACTTGCAATTCCAAAGAACATCTCTTTCACATTCATTAAAGTGTTTGGCGAATTCTTGCAAATGGAAGGTGAATCAAGCTCAATCGGTTTCAAGGGTAAGGCTTTTTTGGTAAGGTGGCTTCAAACAAATTCTATGGGTGGTTTTCTCTCAAAAGAAGGAATGCTAGACAGTTGTGAAAACTATCAAAGATTGAGAATAATTTGGGCAAACAAAACTTAACTCTTGATAATCTACCCTTTTCTCATTCATCTCTTTTTTTTAATCAAACCCCCTAGAACAAAACTACCCACAACCCTGATTTTAACTCCTTTTTTTTGTAATCCCTAAGGTCTAAACTTTAAACATCTAACTCTCTTTTTTTTTTTTTTTCTTTCTTTGCTAAACTCCAATATGTATATATATATATATAGATTTCTTTCTAGGAGACTATAACAAGATCTTTTTCTCTTTTTTTTTGTACTTAGAGCTAATTGAACTGAACCTTAGGGACTTCTTTTTTTTTTTTTTTTTTTTTTTTTT
>NC_025688.1:11416625-11416865 GCF_000633955.1 Camelina sativa
CAAAGATTTTTTATTTTTTTCCAAAGATTGATCTAGCAACAATGAACTGTGATTAAGGGCTATAGCTTCAATCCTAAGGTTTGACATTAAACAAGGTGGTTTTAATCATTGTCCCCTAAAATGCATATGCAACAATCCTATATGAAGCAATCTAGACTCAATCCTAATATGAAAATGCAACTACAGGAACACTCTTTTTTTTTTTTTTTTTTTTTTTTTTTTTTTTTTTTTTTTTTAAAA
>NC_025688.1:11416870-11463565 GCF_000633955.1 Camelina sativa
TTGTTTTTTGGGTTTTTCAATGCACATAGGTGCAGTTCCTGTGTAAATAAAAGTCTGAAAAAGGTTCCAAGAATCACACAAAATGAAATAAAACTAAATGCAATGTTATTTATAAAGGTTGGATGAATGTGGGACCTCATGGGTTGGTGAAGAAGGAGGTTGTAGCAGCCTCCATACTCGCCAACGTGTAACCAGGGTCGCCACCGACTTCAGCAGGTGCCGGGATTCGCTCATCAGAGAGCTCGGTTATGCTCACGGACGACCTGCTCGGACCAGCATCTGAGGGGTTGATCGGGTAAGTGCTCGCGTAGCTCATCGGGAACACTGAGGAGATAAAAGACTGAAAAAGAAGAAATGCTAGTTATATTTACACTACTGCCATTGGGACTTCCTCCCAAGAGAGCTTGTTTATAGTCGCTAAGCTTGACTACTGATTCTTATCAGACTGGTGCAATATCGGTGAGGTACAAATATGTCCCCACCTCTGTGCTCTCATTCGCCATGTATTTCTTCACTCTTTGCCCATTAACGGTAAACTCAGTCCCATCTTTCCCGAGTAGGGTCACTGCTCCATATGGCATAATCTCCTTAATTTCGAAGAACCCTGACCATCTCGACTTGAGCTTCCCGGGGAACAGCCGAAGCTTCAAGTTGAACAGGACTTTATCTCTAGCTCTTAAATCCTTATATTGGATCTTTTTGTCATGAAAGGCTTTGGTTCTTTCCTTGTAGATCCTTGAATTATCATAAGCCTCCAACCGTATCTCATCAAGTTCGTGGAGATCCATTACTCTCTTTTCTTGAGCAGTTTTTATGTCCAAATTCATTAACATGGTCGCCCACATTGCTTTATATTCTACCTCGACCGGAAGGTGACAGTTTTTTCCATAAAGAAGCTGGAAAGGTGTCCGCCCAATCGGTGTTTTGTAGGCTGTCTGGTAGGCCCATAATGCATCATCTACCTTGAATGACGAATCCTTTTTTGTGATTCCCACGATACTGGCCAATATCGCTTTGATCTATTTATTACTCACCTCCACTTGGCCGCTGGTTTGCGGGTGGTAAGTTGTTGCGATTTTTTGCTTGACTTTGTGCTTCTTTAATAAGCCGTCGAAAACTCTATTAATGAAGTGGGTTCCTCCATCGCTGATTACTACTCTTGGGATTCCAAATCTTGGGAAAATGATGTTTTTGAACATCTTCAAAACGACCTTGTGGTTAGGCCTGGGCAAAAAAACCGGAACCGAAAATCCGAACCGGAACCGACCCGAAAATATGGATCCGAATCCGAACCCGGAACCGACAAAATACCCTATTGGGTCCTAATCTCCAAAACCCGAAAACCCGGAACCGAACCCGGGACCGAACCGAGAACCGAATGGGTACTCGACATACGCGAAATAAAATAATATACATAATATATTAGTTATAATTTGTTCCTTTATAGCATAGTCATTCAAAACTATAGGTGAAAATTTAAAATTATTTATTTTCTAGATTAAAATACTCAAAATAACCAAAATTATACTCACATGTTTAGCTATATATTCAAAAATTTAACCAAAACTTTTAAAACTTAAATTTTTAAAGTTTTTTTTTCTTAATATTAAGTTTTAAAATTTTTGGATAATCGGGTAAAAAACCGGGTATTTCGGGTAATCGGGTACAAAATACCTGAACCCGATTGATATCCGATTTTTTTGGGTATTTATAGGTTCTGAAATTTTAGACCCGAACCGACCCGAACTCGGTAAGACCCGAATCGAACCCGAACCGATATTTTCTATTACCCTATTGGGTCCTAAACTCCTCTACCCGAAAAACCCGAACCCGATTGGTTCCTACCCGAACCCGACCCGAGTACCCGAATGCCCAGGGCTACTTGTGGTCATTTGTCGGGCTGGCGATTGCTTCGACCCATTTTGAGACATAGTCGACTGCTACCAGGATGTACATATTTCCATTTGAGGGGGGGGGGGTTGAAAAGTCCCATGAAATCTATTCCGCAAACATCGAAAACTTCGACTTCTAAAATCGGCTGTTCAGGAATCTCATTCCTCCTACCGATGTTACCCATTTTCTGGATGGATCACACTTGGTTATGAAGAGCTGTGCGTCCCTGAACATGGTTGGCCACCAGAGACCAGCTTGAAGTATCTTTTAGACGGTTTTGAAAGTAGCAAAAAGACCTCCATAGTCGGACCCATGACAGTGCTCAAGTACCCCTTGAACTTCTTCTTCTGTTGTACATCGTCTGAACAGGCCATCTGTCCCTTTTTTGTACAAGTAAGGCTCATCCCAGTAATAGATGTTGATGTCCCTGAAATTTTTTTTCTTTTTGTGAGCATCGTAATCCTTAGGAATTTCCCCGTAAACCATGTAGTTCACGAAGTCAGAGTACCAAGGTAGCCTAGCTAACTCGATTGCCATGAATTCGACCAACCCTGTTGACTCGGGGATCGAGTGAGCTATCGTGTGCCCGGTCGTGTGGCTCATTTCTTCCAAGAAGTTGATGTGCATTAGCCTCTCTTCGGGCATCGAGTCATCTATTTTAAGTGGATCCTCAATTCTCATTCTAGACAAATGATCTGCCACTCCGTTCTCGATTCCTTTCTTATCTAGAATTTCTATGTCGAATTCTTGCAGAAGAAGTATCCATCTGAGGAGCCTAGGTTTGGTGTCCTTTTTCGAGTAAATGTACCTTAAGGCAGCATGATCTGTGTAAACAACCACTTTCGATCTGACCAAGTAACTCCGGAATTTCTCAAACGCAAAAACTACATCGAGGAGTTCCTTTTCAGTTGTTGCATACCTTGTCTGGGCATCGTCCATGGTTCTGCTGGGATAGTAGATCACATGGAGCTTTTTATCTATCCTTTGGCCAAGTACCGCCCCTACTGCGTAATCTGACGCGTCACACATTATCTCGAAAGGATAATCCCAATTAGGAGCTTGAACTATTGGTGCACTCACCAGAGCTTCCTTTATCTTGTTGAAGGCATCTATACAATCCTTATCGACTATAAATTATGCTTCCTTACAGAGGAGTCGCGTTAACGGCCTGACGATCTTAGAGAAATCTTTAATAAATCTCTTGTAGAAACCCGCGTGACCTAGGAAACTTCTGACGTCTTTCACCGATTTAGGTGGTTGCAGTTGAACCATCACTTCTATCTTGGCCTTGTCAACTTCTATCCCCTTTTCTGAGATCTTGTGTCCAAAGACTATCCCATCCTAGACCATAAAGTGGCACTTTTCCCAGTTTAACACTAGGTTGGTTTCTTCACACCTTTGGAGCACCTTGCAAAGGTTTGAAAGACAGGATGAGAAACAAGCTCCATATACTGAAAAGTCATCCATGAAAACCTCCACCATTTCTTCTATTAAATCTGAAAAGATGGACGTCATGCATCAGTAGAAAGTCGCGGGAGCGTTGCACAAACCGAAAGGCATCCTCTTATAGGCAAAAGTACCATAAGGGCAAGTGAAAGTCGTTTTCTCCTGGTCGGTAGGGTGAATAGGTATTTGGAAAAATCCACTATACCCATCAAGGAAACAGTAGTATGGGTGGTTAGCGAGTCGTTCCAGCATCTGATCGATGAAAGGCAGGGGGAAATGATCCTTTATGGAGGCTAAGTTTAGCTTCCTATAGTCAATACACATTCGATGACCTGTTATCGTCCTTGTGGGAATTAGCTCGTCTTTCTCGTTTTTGACAACAGTGATTCCTCCTTTCTTTGGAATACAGTGCACCGGGGACACCCAAGTGCTATCAGAGATGGGGTAGATAACTCCAGCATCGAGCAACTTCAGAATTTCCTTTTTCACCACTTCCTTCAGGTTCAGGTTTAGCCGACGCTGAGGTTCTACACTAGAATATGATTCAACCTCCAGGTTTATCCGGTGGGTGCAGAGATAAGGGGATATACCCTTGATGTCATCCAGAGCCTATTACTCTTCTATAGTTTCTTAATCGAATGCAAAGCAATTTCAGTTCTTTTTCAGGCAGGCTAGAATTGACGATAACTGGATAAGTTGAATTAGGTCCCAAGAAAGCGTACCTTAGCCCAAATGGAAGAGGTTTAAGTTTCACTTTAGGCGCCTTTGACTCGGACCAATCATCTGTGGTTCTTAGTTGCAGCTCAAAGTTGTGCTCGATCATCTTACCCGATGAGGCGATCGTGTTAACCCACCGGGTTGGTGATCGGGTGGAGTGGTGTTGAGCAACTGCACGACATGACGTAGGAGGTGGCTACTGACTTGTCCAAGCTTCGGTTTTCGAGCATTATCCCCTCTCTTTCAGCTTCCCTCATGTCTTCACTTAGCTCCGGTTGGATGACTTCCCGATAGGTATCAAGCAGTTCCTTTTAGAGCTTCATTTCTTGATGTACGAATCCCTCCTTACTATCAATTGTCAGCGCTGTTTGTAAACAATCCCCGATTGCAATCTCCTCAAACGCCTCTTCACGCAGTTTTTCTAACTCCTCTATCCAGAAGGTTTGCCTTGCTATTGTGGGTTTTTTCATAGTTTCCCGAATGTCAAACTGCATAGTAAGGTCTTCCCCGAGCTTCAGATTGATCTTTCCATTCCTCACATCTATCATTGCCCCTACAGTGGCTAAAAATGGTCGTCCTAAGATAAGAGGATCCATTGGCTCCACATCCATCTCCAAAACCACGAAGTCGGTTGGTACATCAACTGACCCTACCTTGACCGGCAAGTCTTCCAATACTCCGCTTGGCAACCTTGTAGTTCGATCTGCCAGGACCAATTGGATGTCGGTGGGCTTGAATTTCTCGAATCCAAGACGTTTGGCTATAGTTAAAGGCATTAGGCTGACTGATGCCCCCAAATCGCAAAGACATCTTCCTAACTTCAAGGGTCCAATCGAGCAAGGTAAAGAAAACGACCCCGGGTCGCTCAGTTTCTTAGGTGCAGTAGTCCTCTGGATTATAGCACTGCATTCGTGATTGAGTATAACCATCCCTTGCACTTGTTTGATCCGCTCCATCACCGCATCCTTCAGGAATTTCTGGTAAGGAGGTATAAGGGTGAAAGCGTCCATTAGAGGCATGCGAAGTTCGAGTTCATGCATCTGTTTCTCGAACAATGCCTTGTACTTCTCAAGAAGTTCCTTGCGAAATCGTCTAGAGAATGACAAAGGTGGCTTGTAAGGTGGAGGGATGAATCTTCTTTATTTCTGTTTCTCTCCTCCTGGTTTGTCTGCAGGAGGTGGATTGACCGAGGTGTCAACCCAATCATCTATCCGAGTAGTGTGGTCGGGTGCCGGGTCGGGTTGCTCTGGAGAATGGTTTGGTGGTTGAGCAGGAGTGGGCGGTTCACCGGAGATCCTCTCCATCTAAATCATTGCTGTCCTCAGTAATGTGTGGTGGTGCCGTCTGAGGTGGTAATTGGCGTCCACTCCGTAGGGCTATGGCAAGCGCAGACTCCTGACTTTTGGAAGTTGAGGCTGATTTATCTGTAAGCACCTAGATTCGAGAGCCTAAGGCATCAAGCTTGTTGTGTAGTTGCTTGAAATTGGCTGATAAACGGCAGGCAAGATCATTGAATCTTGTAGTTATTTGTATGGCATCAATCTTCTGAGTTGACAGGACTTGGTGCATCAGTGAGAGCAAATATAGCGATGAGGAATTATATGAAGGTATTGGGCTGATAGTCTGATTAGTTGGGATGTAGGTCCTAGTCCTTGTTGTGTGACCACTTTGATTATAGATGTAGTTCATGTCCTCTAGCTAAGGATTCTCCCCATCTTGCTGTAAAAACTGCTCTTCCTCTGAGATTGCATGAACATGCTGCTTCTGGTTGAGGAGCTTATCCAACTTTTCATTGAGGGCTTTCATGTCCCTCTTGTACTTGGCATCTTCCTCTCCAGTAGATCGCACAGTGCGATCGTAATCCTCATTGTAATTCCCATCAGATTGAGCTAAGTTCTCAATGAGATCCCAGCCTTCATCGACATCCTTGTTGAAGAAGTTACCATTGCTTGCGATGTCCAGCAACATCCGTATTTTTGGGACCACTCCTCGATATAGTGTACTTAGCAATGAAGCATTGATGAATCCATCATGAGGGCATCTGGTGGTGTATCCCTTGAAACGTTCCCAAGCTTCATTGAACGTCTCATTTTTTTTCTGAACAAAGCTGGAAATGTCATTTTGCAGCTTTGCGGTACTGGAGTTGGAGAAGAATTTGGCTAGAAACGCCTTCTTGCATGCTTTCCAAGTGGTGATGGACTCCTTGGGGAGTGACTTCTCCCAGATGTGTGCTTTGTCTCCCAAAGAGAATGGGAAAAGTCGGAGCTTGAATCCATCTTCACTAACTCCATTTATCTTGTTGAGGCTACAGAGCCTATCAAACTCATCCAAATGGTCCAATGGGTCCTCCATTGGCAATCCATGAAAATTGTTGCTCTGTATCATCTGGATGAGACTACTCTTGATCTCAAAGTTGTTGTTTTGTACAGCAGGTGGTACAATGCCATGTATTTGAGTGTGAGTAGATGGAGCATCTCCTGCTCCTATGTTGGTCCTTGCTTGAGGAGCTGGTGGACCATTCTGATTATTCATCTCCTCCTCAATCGTTGGTGTTTGCGGTTGATGGACTTGTTGTGGACGTAGTAGCCTAGGTCTGTCGATGTTGTCGATGAAAGGACTCAAGTGTTGGCTACCCTTGGATCGTGTTTCCATGCACAAACAGTTGACCGAGTGAGTACACGAGGGTCAACCCGATCTAGGTGATCGAGTGACGGGTCGGATGGGCACTCGGGTTTGTACCTGAAATGCAAAACAAGCAAACACGAATGTAAACAAGTAAGTACCAAACCAAAATGGAAGATAGAACTTGATCTAGCAAGTGCTGAAATCATAAACGTAGCAAATAAAATTCAACCAAATGGCAACGACGCCAAATTGATAACAAGATTTTCACCCAGGGTATCAATTCTCTATGCAGTTGTAGTACAAAGGGTTATCAATCCAAATGGTTGTTATGCTAGCAGATAAGATACAATCAGAACTATGCAAGTCAAGCCAAGCAATAGTTGGGTTTGATATAACAATCCTAAAATAAACAAAAGAAAGCAAATAAACAAGAACCACACGACCTAAGCACTCGATGCAAGCATTCGAGTACAGGATCGGGTGGGGTGATCGAGTAAACAAGATAGGCAAGAACAACTCGAAGGTATACTCTTGTTAAAACACTCTCGTGATAGAAACAATCAACCTTGATCACTCCCCTACCCAACTCTCGTTGGAGAAACATGACCAAGCAGGCAATACAAACCGATTCATTATTGTCAATAAACCCCTTACTCATCTAATCTCTTAGGAAGAGTGAGTAAATCTCTAGCATTGATTGATTCAAGCATTTCATCTACACCTCTCGATGGTAAAACACCTTAGATCTAATCTCAACCTCTCGGTCTGTTGATAGCATTAAGAACACCAATCTAGAAGGGAATTTATAAAACACAAATATCAAAGGTAAGACATCCTAACCGATCAAGAACACAAAATCATCTATCCCATCCCTAGAAACTTTGTTTCACTACTCAGATCTCATTGCAGAAAACACAAGAGCATAGATAAAAGAAAATTGCATTATATTAAAAGTAGAGTAGAGTGGAAAAGTATAGAATCGAAAATGCAAAAACAAATGAAAATTAAATCCAAACAAAGTGTAGAAAGAGTTTTGAGTTGCTCAGTTTTTCTCCCAGAAGCTCTCGCTCTCTGTTCTGAGGGTCTGCGGCGTGCTAGGGCGAGAGGAAGAGAGGGGGGGTTTATATATGGAAACCCATTAACCCTAGCTTCCCAGTCCTGCCCAAGGGTCTGCTCGATGGGGTGCAAGAGGATGAGCTTGGGTTACTCTTTGGGTAGGCTCTCGGATTGTTCTTTCTGTTCTTAGATCCTCCCCGATCGGGTTGGTGTTCGGACTGTTCTTCCTGCTCCATAGCTCCTTCGGGTACATGCTCGGATTCGACCTTGTTCCTCCCCATTTTTGGCTCTTAAGCACCTGTTTTCATCCAAAATATGCAAATGCAAGAATGCAACACCCTAAATGGCCTAAATGTGGATTCCTACAGTAAATGACCTAAAAGTGCTAAGGTTAGGATAAAAACAATGCAAAATATGGACAAAAAGGGATGCTTAAAACATGTAAATTAGAGAGTTATCACTCCCCCTTGAATGAGTTTCAACCTCGAAACTATTTGACCTGCACCAAGAGAAAGCAAGTTAGCTTTCATGCGGGTTTGCGACTCTAAACTCTTACCTTGGTATTGCTTTGTTTGATGGCGGATTGGTGCATCTGGTGGTTCATCTTGGGGCAGCATTGAGTGGTAGACTCCTTTTGCAACATTCAGCTCTAGTGTAGGCACGTGGTTCACCGTGATGTATATACACCATGGGGTGTTGAAGTTTGCTCCTTTTTAGCTCTGAAATCTGAAAATGGGCCTTTTGGAAAATACAAGTGCGGGATATCCATGTTTGGAGGAAAATAAGTCTGATCGACATAACAACTAAACCGTGTATTAGCACATACCTTTGATTTTGCTTGCATTGCACAAACTTCTTTTTGGTCTAGTGGAGCAAGAGTAAACTTGCGGTTGTTGAGGCAAAACGAATATTGATTGGTACGCCCGTTATGTTGGACCTCACGATCATATTGCCAAGATCTACCAAGTAGAACATGCCCAGCTTGCATCGGTGCAACGTCACACAAGATTTGATCTTGGTATTTTCCGATAGAGAATGGCACTTCGACTTGTCTTGAGTCCTAGCTTCTCAATAAGAGTAACACTAGCAATATTAGTGCAAGAACCACTATCCACAATCAAGTGACATACCTTATCTTTTATTGTGCAACGAGAATGAAACAAGTTTTCTCTTTGTTCGGGCTCATTCGTTGTTTGTTGGGCTGAGAGTACTCTCTGTATGACTAGCAGCTCGCCTTCATCGGCATAGATGGTGGTTTTATCGGCTTGCATTGGGTCAACTTCATCTTGTGAGTCATAACCGTCGGAGGTGATCACCATGACTCGTTTGTTGGGGTACTCTTTTGCCACATGTCCCCTGCATTGCATTTATAAAAAATTATTTCATGTGATCTTTGAGGGTTAGAGGACTTACCTTGTTCAACACGGCTCACTCAACTGGAGCAAATGAATCAGAATGCACCACCACTTGGCTAAGGAAGGAACCTGCCGCCTGAAGTTCAAGGAGGCAACTATAATCCTCATCAAGACGAGGATCCACCAGACTGAACTGAAAAAAAAATAAAAAACAAAGAAGGAACGAAATAACCTGGTAAGATAGGAGCGTTTAAGCTCTGATACCAATAATACAAGCCTGAGAATCCACCAAGACAAGGCTCACACACTCAAAGACTTAGAAGCTTAGGCAGAAGCAATCTGATGGAGAGTAACCAGTTTGATGTTGAATCCACAACACCGACGGCTAGAGAATATGATCCAAGGGCTATTCCTCACAAGGATCAGAGACTCTACACGAAACCTAAGTTGTTTGATTCCACAAACTACCTAGAACTCGCAAGAACAATGATTTGATTCAAAACACAAAGTGTTAGAAGCAAACTGAATTTTCTTATTAATCAAAAAAACGTGTCTCCCAAAGTACAAAGTAATAGAGCTTATAAAGGGGCTCAAATATAACTTCTAAATGCTAGAATAAAGAAACAAATCAAAACAATTAATGAAAATCATGACCTTTGGAAAGTGAATGAGAATATCGGCCAAATTGGGAAAGTTGTGATGCACCTTGAGCCTTGATAACTTGGGGCCGAAGTTGTGGTTTCTTAGGACGTCTAGATACATTCTAGGAAGCTTCTGGATGGTCTTAAGAGTCTCACAAAGGCGCAACACTGAATAAGGAAGAAGTTGTTGTGTTATAAAGACAAACATATCCAAATAAGGAAAGTTGCACTTTAACTTGATCCGCCTAATCAAGCGAGGAGCATCCTAAGATGTGTGGTGAAGTCTCCAAGTGATATAGAAGCTCTCCATGACGCCAAGGGATTCTTTGGTTTGAGCCATTTATGGAAAGATCCATTTTGAGTGATAATTGACTTGTGGAAAGGTTCCTTGAACCATGTCTTGAACTAGCTCGAAACAAGGGTGGCTTTCCATGATCATCCTCCATAGAATATGTATAGGAAGATATGTGGAAGGATGTTGCCTCATTAAAAACATTTCTAGGTAAACCCATTGGGAAAAACCCTAGATAAGGGAAAAAGAGTGCAACGGTCCCATTCCAACGATATGATCTTTCAGCTCGTTGAAGGTCCGCATCACTTCTAGTTCCAGTGATCAGCTCCAAGATATGTTTGTTTCTGATTCTTGCACATATCGGAAGGATATCATAGTTCTCCTTGACTGGTACAAGCTGGTTCTCTCCAAAAAGTACTTCAAGTAGTCTATCGGGAAGTTCGTCAGGTTGTACATCGAGAAGTCCGTCAAGTAGTACTTCAGCCACTGCTACAGGCGGTAATTCAGCTCCCGTTCTTACATCACGAAGTATGAGACATCTACTACGGGTTAAGTTAGATCCGGAAGGACAATAATTATTATGGTCCACAGGAGATGTCTAATGGGCTACTAATTGGGCCGTTATAAATAAGGAAACCCACTTGTTATCCAGTAGCCCTCTAATATGGCAAAACGATGTTTCGTCGGCCTGGATATGATGAAGATCGTGGCTTTAGATATTGAGAATTAAAAAAGGTTGTTAATAACACAGAGCATTGGAGATCCAGCTACGACCTACGGACTTGTTATGCTTTCGCTTAACTATCCTTAAGATCTGACCTCTCTCACATACTCACATAGTTACAAACAGCAAAAGAAAACATACCTAAATTTTCCGTTTGTTTCCAACTAAACAGGTTACAAATAAGCTTCCAACATAAATGGTGGTACTTAGGAATGACGAGTATTATCATGACACCACTAAAACTTAGTTACGTTTCATTTAGTACAAGATGGTAAGAGGTGCTGCTCCCCACATACAAAAAGATAAATTATGAGTTGTCGCTGACCCATAGTGAAACCAACATAACATGTTCTAATCAGAAAAACCGGACGCCCCTGCCTTACATATTAGCTGGACATATTGTACGGTTGTGGCCAACCTGTAGACATTGAGAACAAGCATGTTGTTTACGGGGCCGTTTCGTCTCAAACGCCACCTCGTGGAAAGACTTCATTCTGGACATCTTTGGCCTTCCTGGAGGATTCCTTACGAAAGGCGGTTTACATTTGTACTCTCTATCTTTAGTAGGAACGATGCAGCACTCATCACTCCGCATTATTGACTTCTCATAATCATTGTAGAGGTAGTCTCTGCGAAAGTATGGATGACACTGGTGTATACGAGATTGGTTAGCCTTCTCGGCGGCTGCGATAGCATGTACGCATGGAATTCTCTCCAGATCAAAACGCCTACATGAACACCTATTATATCTCAGATTGACGACATGCATAGAGGTACCTCCACTTACTTGAAATTGATGTTCATCTATTTCTTGGACATTAAGACGCATTGCCTCTTCAATACGTTCCTGTAAGAAAATGAATGCGTAAATGTTAATAACCCAAAGAAGCACATTATTTCACATAACATTTTATAGTTGAACAAACACAATATCACCCAACTAAGTGTACCCTTTAAAAAATGTATATACAATAGCCATCGTGAACATATATCTCTATGGATATGTTAATGAATCTGATAGCTCTAACAGGTTCTCCACTCCTTTCGTGAGTACAGTTGGCATTGCGGCAGCTTGTTTTCTCCTACTGGCAAACCAACGTGTCAACATATTCCGAACCGCTTCTAGTACTCTACAATGGGAAACACTCTTGCGGGACTCAGTACTTTATTTATCAATTCTGCAATGTTGCTCGTAGTGAAGTTGTACCTATCACCAGGAAAGTGAGTCCTGCTCCACTTGCATACATCTGCACGCACCAATTAAGCATGCAGTTGCAGATTTGATTCTTGAATTTGCTGGAAGTATTCATTGAAATCAACTACACGGTAGGCTGCAGCTGCTTTTTTAAAAAGTTGGAATGTTTCACTTCCACTAAATCTCTGAATAATATTCTTGTGAAGATGATAAGTGCAAATTCCACGACTGGCCCGGGGGTATATATTACCGATAGCTTTACCTATAGATTTATGACGGTCAGATATCAGTGCAAGACCTTCATCATCAGGAATTACACAACTCAATTGTGTGAAGAACCATTCCCAAGACTCGTCGTTCTCTGTATCAACAACCGCATAGGCCCAAGGAAATATATTAAAATTCCCATCTTGTGTTTTTTCTATGAGTAGAGTCCCTTTGTATTCACCCTTCAGATATGTTCCATCAACAACAACAACTTTCCGCATATACTTGAATCCTTGAATCCAACCAGCAATCGCAATGAAAACATACTTGAATCTATCTTCTACAACAACGTCCAGTCTCGTAAGGGTCCCCAGATTAGAGCACCTCAGCCTGTATAAATATGAAGGTAATTCAGCGTATCCACTTTCAGGTGTACCCCTCACATATTCCCGCGCCTTATAAGTGTACGATGTGCCTTCCAGTAGCCAAGCTATTATATGAAAGTGTTCAGTAAAACACATCAGCATTGAACAACATCCAGTGGACAAGAATTCTATATATGTGTAGTGCACCCCATAAAAATCAACAACTTATCTGGAAAAACAAAACTAAGCATCCAGTTCTACCATTCATGAGTTGTTATTATTTCAACTATGTCGTCACTAAGTCCTAAACCCTATTATTCTAAGGGAAAATGTCCTTTAGCATCTATAGACAATTATATCTACACCGTCTGTACCCATTATATTACAATTTTATTACAATTTGTTATTAAATGTACCCTAATGACAACAAAACGTACACCTTTTAATATTAGTTCATGCAATTATGTGTACCCCATAGAAATTAAAATGACTGCATTATGTTATAAATATTGTTGTCTCCCACCTGTATACCATAGAGTAGGTTCAGCCCTTCCCCCACAAGATTTGGCACAACAGAACCTCCGATACCACCAACAGAATCCTCGTATAAATGACCTAGGATTGGTGGTGTAGCATTACGGGTACAAGCTGATAGTTCCATAATAGAGCATGTATGTTGACGACAATATTTGCGAATATGCATCACCATAGAATCCCCAATTGTTGAAGCCCGTAGTAGTCTCCATTTACAACCTCCTACCCAACACTCAACGATTAGCAAACGGGGTCTTGATGCACGAACATATAGCTCAACTGTATTCCAGTAGTTGCTTCACATAAACCAAAGTCATCGAACACCATAGCAGCAAAATCTTCAAACTTCATTTCCTTATCATCATTGATGATCCTACAACCTTTGTTATTATCAACATCAAACAACCATCGATTTTTGTCTACCCTCCACCTGCCACATACCAAAACGATATCTTGCATTTCTGTCACCAAAAGAAGGATATAGGAAACTGAGAAGCTAAAGTGTTTAGCTACATAAGTAGAAAACGATTGATCACGAAAAGACGATCAAGAAAAAAACAAACTCTACTGAAAACTTGTCTTACATGAACACCATTGATTCCGATGAACAACAACTATAAAAACGATTTTTGTGGAACCAATTTGAGATGATACAAGTTCAAAATATCGTAAAGGTTCCCGCATAAGTCTATCGCAACTCTATACTGTCTTTTTAATATCTCTAACAAAATTCGTATTATTCTAGTAAGACTTACGTCTTTCGAAATTGTCTACCATAACTACAAATAGTTTTGATAAATCTACCGTAACTACATATAAGTCTATCGTAACTACATGACCGCTATTTAATCTACCATAACTATCACTTTCTCTCCTACAAATTATAAGTCTACCGGTACACTATTATAAATCTGTCAGATAGCTATGTTAATATACCAAAAATATCTGTTAAGCACTAAGTCTGTCACTTATATTTGTTGCAACAGGTAATTACTCTACCATAAATATCTTCCCTACCTATTAAGTCTATCAATCTACCCGCTCAAGAACTAAGTCTATCATCAAAGACAAATTGCTCTACCAAGTTAATCTAACATCATCATATATATATATATATATATCTTATTAATCTATCATTCACATAAGTGTATCATCACTACAACTCAATATACCATTTAAATCTACCGTACCTAGTCTAATATACCAATTTTCCTACCATTTTATTGTACCCAATTTGTATACCATTAAACAACTGATAGACTTTCTTACACTTCCCAATATTTTTTTTCATTAATGACATTTTTCGTAATTAAATTTTTTGTTTACATTCAAGGAGTACGAAGGGTACAAATCTTATTCTAGTAATTACCTACATTTTTTATCTCATCCAGTAATAAGGAAGCTTTTAACACCCATTATAATAACTGACCCTTTAACTTATTATCGAAACTTCCAGTTCGGAAGAATTCTTTAAACAATGCTATCAATTCCCCTTTTACAAAAGACCAGATCCTGGTAAATTATGACGTATGATATTATTACATTTTTTTTTATTGACAACTTTAGAAGATATATGATACTCTTTTTCTTATGATACAGTGTTATAGATAATATTTAATTTCTTTTTGTTTTTTGTCAACCAAACATTTTATGTAGTATATTCACGATACTTTCTTCTTAAAAGATAGAGATGCTTTTTTGGTTTTGTGGACATATTTTTACTTCTGTTTTTATTTTTGGATTGTTAACTATTATCTAAATGCTTCTACCTAAAAGCTTCTTTGATATCTCTTTTATTTCGCTATGGTTGGAGTCTTGCAGATGTGTATACGTTTTGGACAGTTGAATTTAACAAATAAATCATTAAATACAGAAACCAAAGGAATCTCATGGAGCGGCAACGAAGCAATTTTTACGATATTTGTGTGGCACCACTGCACTTGGCCCTAACCTTCACAAGATCGACTCCGAAGAGTTCAAGTCTGGTTGGCTATAGTAAATAGCTTTCATAACGTAGATCCGGATGATGGTAAGAGCACAACCTTTCATGTGTTCTATCTTGGAAGAAATCTAATTTCTTGGTGTGAAGCTGAGTTCATGGCAGCCACCGAGGCGGCGAGGCAAGCAATATTGCTTCAAGATCTTTTTAATGAGATCACCGAGACTTCATGTGGAAAAGTCACCATCCGAAGAGACAACCAGTCGGCAATCGCACTCGGCAATAGCACTCACTAGAAATCTAGTATTTCACAGACGTAACAAACATATACACACAAGGTATCACTTCTTATGGGAGTGTGTCGAGAATGGACTAGTAAAAGTGGAACAAGCATGTTCTTGGAGACGAGCAGAAGGCGAACATATTGACAATGGCACTTGGTATGATCAAATTAAGAGAAATGAGGGAGTTCAATTGGCGTGAGAGACTTGATGGAAAAGAACTTCAAGCTTAGGAGAAAGAATGTTAAATCAAGCTTGAAGATACCTTGAGAATG
The DNA here is from genome assembly GCF_000633955.1 of Camelina sativa. Classification (NCBI taxonomy): domain Eukaryota; kingdom Viridiplantae; phylum Streptophyta; class Magnoliopsida; order Brassicales; family Brassicaceae; genus Camelina; species Camelina sativa. Next base: position 11,432,416 of record NC_025688.1, read on the forward strand.
AAGTCATTCTTATCCTAATGGTTCAAGAGATAATAATCAAAATATGTTTAGAAATTATCTAAACATAGGTATTTTTTAATAAGATTAGAATTAGTATTTTACTATAAATAAAGATGTTAATGTATGATATAAGGGCATCCACAATGGGGGGTTATATTTTTGGGACTCTTATATACTGTTTCAATTTTTAATGAATATATTATATACTGTTTTAAAAATAAGAACCCCCTTATCTCCTAATTAAAATTATCCCCTCCAATGGTGGGATATAATTTTGAGTCTCTTATTTTTGAAACTAAAATTTTTCCATCATAAAAATGTGTAAAACAAAGAAATGCAGTCTGTTGAAACAAAAATGAAAACATGCCAAAGTTGTCCAAAACAAAACAATGTCAGATCAATTTTCAGGATAACCATTAGAAGCAGCTTAGCCTATCTCGGTTTGCATATCTGCATAATTCAAACAGATGAACATAAAAAAAAATTCAGAATTTCGGATTCAAATTCACATCAATTCATACTGAAAGCAGCAGCAATTTACATTCAGAATTTCCTCATGAACTCTTTATTTAAACAGATGAATATAAAAAAAAAAAAGCAGCAGCAATTCACATCTAATCCATACTGAAAGCAGCAGCAATTCACATCTAATCCATACTGAAAGCACCTAATCTCTGTCAACTCTACCGTAAACCAAACCAAGCAAATGCTATTAGACATGACTCATGCGGGCAACTCAGAACAACAAGAACCAATACTTTATCATATCAACCAAATACTCAAACAAGTGTTAAGTTCCCCCATCAAGAATATGAAGTTCTAAAATCGATTTCCTCCTAAATGCTTAAAGCTTACCAGTATCTACAAATACCAATACATGATGATATCAACCGATAAACACTCGTTTCCATCTAGAATATGAACTTCCGCAATCGATTGCCTCCTAAATGCTTCTAGACATGACTCATGCAAGATCAGAAGAAAAAGAACCAACACATGACCATATTAACCACTAAACACTCAATTAGAACAACAACTGTTAAATTCCCCATCTAGACTATAAACTTCTGCAATCGATAGCTTCCTAAATGCTTAGAGCTTACGCAGTAGCAACATATACAAGTACATGACCATATTAACAGATACAAACTCATAGGAGCTCAGAACAACAAAGAGACTCTCGAGGATGATAAAATACCTTTCTTCATGGCCGAATATGTGGTAGCAGACTCCATCTCAGTCCATCATTGCAAGTTTGTTCATTTAAGGAACCCGCTTGGTCGCATTTCAGCCCTCACGAAGCTTGAAGAAGGTGGTCCAGTGGGGCCACCAGTTGCAGAAGTAAAGAGACCTCTAACAAACCTGAAGACAGTGAGTGAAGACAACATGAAGTAGTATTAAAACAGAAAGAAAAAAACAGATGTCCAAGAACTCACCACATAGCTTCCATCACACTCAGAGTATCCACACATCGACAATCACGGAGACAAGCTGAGGGACATAACAAGCAGACAAGAAAAGCGTAACTGAGCCAAGCTGAGGGACATAACAAGCAGACAATAAATGTAAAGAGCAGAACGCATTCAAAGACAATTTGATTAGATGTCACTTTCTTGAATCTAGATTTTTATCAACTGTATATGTGTCAAAGCGTGAGAGATTTGTAAGACATGGATCTGCACTAAAATCTGAAACATAATGATCACTACTAAGATCCAGAAAAAAGAACTACCCAAAGATTACTAACTTACTAAGCAGTGAGAAAAATAACATTTAACGTCTTCATATACTCAAATACAAACAAAAAGTAATAATCTTTCTGGTTTTATTCAAGAAATAAGAAGACGAAGATACATTTAATTCACCTGCGGTTCTGAAACCAAACTTATAGTCATTTAAAAAAAATCAAGATTATATATTTATTCTGATCACAAACACAAGCCATAGAAGAATGAACCAAAACCACACATATACCTTCATGGTTTCTAAACTCACGAGACCGCAGGCTTCAACAAAGAGACGAAGAGGAATGAAACGAAACCACTCATGTACACCACATTTAACATGTATCATTGAATAAATTATCAAACCATGACGCACACAATAACTATGAATCTATAAAACTATGATTACACAAGTTTCAATCCAAAACTTCAACAAAATTATAAATTTGAGAGTGCGAAATCGAATTGCAAATAAAAATTGAGAAAATAGCGAACCCGATTTGTTGAAGGAAATTCTCGATTTCAAAGAACAATTCAATCACCTCCACCGACTGAGATCAATTCAATCACCTCCGCCGATTCAATCTCCTCCAATTTCATCTTCTTCTTCGATTGTCAATTCGCGAGTTCGAGAGAGAGACAGAGAGAGGAAGACGAAGAGGAAGGAAAAAAAAATCAATCGACCATCAAAAATTCTTTTATCTCTATAAATCGTTTGTCCAACCAATTGATGACACGTACAGTCTCTTATAATAAGATTGAGTCTACAAAATAAAGGGAGGTATTGGTTTAGGATTTAGAAAGAATTTTAATAACTTTAAAAATTAGGTAAAATATGTTGTTATTCAATTAAGACTTTTAAAAACTCTTTAAAAATTTGGTGTTATTGGTTGTGGATTTGTAAAAAGTTATCTAAAATCTTGATAAATCCAGTATTATTGGATTAAGAGTTTTATAAAGTCATTAAAAGTTTTATGTTATTCAAGTAAAACAAAAGAATCTTGGATTGTTAATGGTTTTAAATTTTATGTTATTGGTTTAGGATTTTATATAATTTCCTTCATAACAAAAGTCATGAAAACTCTTTTATCAAATAGAAAGATTTTACAAGATTAGAAAAAACAAATCATCAAGATTTAAAAAAACTTCCTAAACAATCTCTTAGAATCCTTCATTTTTAACTTTCAATTTTCTATGATTCTAACAATCAGCAAGAACATAAAGTCATTAAAAAAATTTCTAAATCCTAAACAAATACCTCCCCCTAAGAGGATCTCTTGCGAGAGTGTATTGAATTTGATATTTTAAGGGATTTGCTGGGATTTTAATATTTTAGGATTTTGAGAGATTTGAGTATAATTTTGAAAGATTTTAATATTTTAGCAGAATTTTGAGATTTGGTGAGATGTAATTGTTAAATTTTAGGTGATTTTAGAATATAGAAAAAAAAATAAAAGAATCACATTTGGGTGATCGGAGATACATGGTGATTGGAGTACATATGCAATACGTACGTCATGTGAAGAATCACATTTTACCTAAACTACACTCATACTTTAGTTAATTTAAGATAAATAAAAAAAAGACATTGTAGCGAAAAGAATTAAAAAAAATAATAATAATAAATCAACAGAAAGAACAAAAACAATCTAATGTTGGTAGTAGTACTCTTGTCTCCACGGTTAATTTGCTGAATTTTCCATTACCATCACGAAAACCCTGATTGATTGCATCCACCAGCAGCTGGACTAACATCTTGCTTTCATGTTCTAACCAATGGTTATATTGACCTTTAGCTTTCACAGCCAGTGAATCTCCCATTGTAGTGTGTACATTAACTAGCCATACCATACAAAAAAAAAAAACCAAACAATTCATGAGTTATGATATATCCCACAGATCTCAAACAAGTATTATTTATAAACTGGCTGGCCATCAATTCGTTTCCAACTTAAGAAATTTTTTTCGTTGGGATATATATCTATGGGATAACATACACACATACATGTTTTGTATTCTTTATTTTCTTTATTCCCAAAGTGAGCAATATGATACAAAATATGAAAATAAAGAAAAGTAAAAAGTAATAGCAAATACTCACCTTGACAGAGAAGACAATAAACCTCAAGTATGATAGCAGGAGAGAAGAAAGCTGCCGATCGTGAATATATATATATATATATATATATATATATATATACACCAATAAACTAACCCTAGCTAACAAGAAAGGAAGGGGGAAAGCCCATATATTAGAAACAAACAACCCGCAGCAACTTAGCCATGAAGTCCTTCGGACAACTGGTGGACCAGGCAGCAAAAGACACTGCATACATCAAGAAGATTCAGCCAACTAAAAAGAGACGAAAAACATATGTACATAATGCAAAAAGGATAATAGATGGAAGAGTATAACCACCAAATTTTCTTCTGGATAAGTTGCTCTCAACTTTTTTGCTTGTTGCAGCAGTGAATCTTGAAAGAGTAACCACCACTTTACTATTATCCAAATTTTCTTCTGGATAAGTTGCTATCAACATGTTCACTCTTTTCAGAGGTCACTCTGCTTTGGAGAGAGGAACCACCACAGGACATCGAAATCAGCTAAGCTTCAGACATACCTAGACACACAGCTCAAGCTAATAAAGATGCTGAACTCAGGAACAGGTTTGACAGACTCAATTACAACAGGAGTGATCTCCGTAACTGGATTACCACAAGCTACACATGTTTGGCTGTGTTGTTTTTAACACCAATTTGATTCGTAGAAGCATTTGCTATCATGGGTTCATATAAAGACAAGTTTTTTTTTTATCACCAATTTGATTTGATTCACGTTTGATGAATTTGATATCATACCATCAAATTAACACCAATTTCATCAAAACAGAATCAAATCTACAGTTTTTTTTGGGTTTTTTTGCAAAATCAAAAGTACCTAAGAAATTTTAAGAATAAGCAGTAATGATTCTCAAGAGGTTAATTACAAAACGATTTGAAGCTTTGCTAAAGAATCAAGGTACAAGACAGTTTACCTTTGTCTATGATGAAGTTCCAGATACTATCTATTGATTCCTGCAGAAGATGAACTCGATTACACATCAACAAATTTTAGGATTTTTCCAGAGTAAAAAGAGAAACGAGACGAGAGAAGAGAGAAGAGAGAAAAGAGAGAAAGATAGAAAGAGAGAGAGAGGTTTTCGTAAAAAAAAAATTGCCACTGTGAAGAAGTTTTTTTTTTTTCTTTTTAGATCGAATAAATAGTTTGAAATATCATCTTGAGAGGTATGATTTTGTCAAACATATTTTTAAACTAAAAAAGTTACAGAAGTCTCCTAAAATAACATTCAATAGATTTTTTTTAAAGATTTTATGATTTTTTTGAATAACAGTAAATTTGAAGAGAGATTTATAAATTATTGATTAAATAACAAAAGATTGTAAATGATTTTTATAAATTTGACAATGAATAACATACGATTTTAGATGATTTTAAAATTCATCAATTAAATAACAAAAGATTTAAGAATATCCTAAAATCTCTTAAAATCTTGTGTTTAATACACTCCTTTATTGTTTTTTTCTTTTTCTGATTTATTTTTTTCTTTTTTTTCCCTTAAAACTCTCCTTAAAACCTTCCTTTCTAAGGTGTGGGTTTTAAGAGAAAGACTGGAAACTTAAGTGAGTTATACTTTTGTCATTCTTGAGTTCTTAAAACAAAGTACAACCATTCGAATTCTATAATTGTTTAAGTTGCGGTCCCAACTTTGTAACCTCCTTTTTCTTATACTTTTATAAATAATTTATCATGTTTTAATCAATGAATTTAACATTTTGTCAAAAAAATGGTTTGACACACGATATCTAAGTTATATCCGCAGGTAATAAAATTGTACTGATACATATTACCAAACTTAAAAGCTACGACTGCCTTTTTTTCGAGAGGAGTACAAGTTAGATACATACTCAAAAACGGGTTACATAGATAAGTGTCCAACCTGAACAAAAGTGTTAATGTTATACCAGATAAACATCTACTTAAAATTAAAATTTTCTTCTATCAAATCCTTTTTCTCTTCTGTTTATTATGGTATCAAGATGGTTAAAAAGTGTTAGTTATTTGGCTGTTCATCAAAACCAAAGGTAAGAACCTCTACAAATTAGATATCAAAGCTTACTTGATTTAATAATTGCTAAACGTCATTTGTATTTGGGAGATTATTCTTCTTCTTTTTTTTTTTATAGTCTTTTCGTATTATTGAAACATGTGTTAAAATCTAGTAGTGATAAAAAAAAGGAAGTCAGAAAATACCAAAAGTAATTCATTTCTTAAAATTATTATTACATTCAACTTATTAGATAAGATTGTGAGACTATAACAGAAAGATTGACCATCTAAAACAGGAATAATATATATAGGAAAATAGTAAGAAATGATAATATATACTATTATTTATTACCTGTTGACTGTTGTGATGAAGCAAAATACACAATTTGGACAATAATTTCCTCCCAAATGTGACTATATCTTTCCTTAAGAACCGATCGAATTAGGTGGAGGATCCCACCATCTTGTTCTGTTCTTACATAAACACCATTGGTAAGGAAAAAAAAACACGTGAACGAGGTAGTGGTCCACCTCATTGCATTTCCACCACAGGTTCAGTCCTGTCTTTACCCGTCTACACTCTCAAGGTAGGTAATTGAAAACAAAAAAGTCTCTCTATATATAGCCTCTCTAAGTCTCTCAGTGTCATTGAAGTAAAACAAGGTTTTGAGTTGATAGGTGTCTAGTGCAAAAGAAATGTCAACTGTCAAAAACACAGCTTCAGTCGACGGCGTTGGCCCATCTTCCATCGTACGAGCTACCATCGTTCAAGCCTCCACTGTCTATAACAATACTCCAGCCACTCTAGGTAACGAACTAATTTTTGATCATTTTTATATTATTTTTCATGGATAATCATGATCTAATCCTACGGTTATTGAAACGATCAGACAAGGCTGAGAAGTATATTGCGGAGGCGGCGAGCAAGGGAGCGGAGTTGGTCTTGTTCCCTGAGGCGTTTATCGGAGGTTATCCTCGAGGGTTTAGGTTCGGTTTGGCGGCAGGAGGGCACAACGAGGAAGGCCGTGATGAGTTCCGCAAATACGATGCTTCTGCTATTAAAGTTCCTGGTATCATATTCCACTATTTACTTTGGTTTCCGTTTCATTTTTAACCAATCAATAAGTTTGAACAAAAACCTCAATTATTTGTGCTTTATCTCCAAGTACTGTACGAGTACGTCTAGTAGTATATGCACCACCCGATCTCGGATCAAATCTTATCGGTTCTAAATATCCATTTGATAGTATATGACGTATGATATGATACTCTTTTTCTTTATGATATTCTGTTATAAATAATATTTTAATTTCTTTTTTGTTTTTTGTCAACGAAATATTTTATGTAGTATATTTAGGATAGTTTCTTATTAAATTATAGAGATTTTTTTTTTTTTTTTTTTTGGACACATGTATTTTTATAAATTATAAATATTTTTATAGAGGTTTCTTATCTGTTTCTAACCATAACAATATGAGGTTAAAAAATCGGGTTTACTCGAGTAGTTTCTACCCAAAAGCCTCTTTGATTTCTCCTTTACTTGGTTTTGGCTATGGTTGGAGTCCTGGAGATGTGTATACGTTTAGGACAGTTGAATTTAAGTCGGAACAATCTAAAGTTTTTTTTTTTTTTAATGAACAAATTAAAGTTAACTTTGAGGACAAAGTTGTTTGATCTGAGTTCTCTATTTTCGTCACTTTTTGATGGAAACTAATTGGAACGAGCATGTAGTTAGTGAGTGTTATAGGCTTATAGCTCTAGTTTAGCTGAGCACTCTCAAAAGCTTGGGACACAAAATGACTCTTTCTTGCACATATGTTTGGTTCTTGTGATGAATCGACAGGCCCTGAAGTAGACAGATTGGCTGAGTTGGCCGGGAAAAACAATTTGTACTTGGTAGTGGGAGCGATAGAGAAGGATGGGTATACACTCTATTGCACAGCCCTTTTCTTTAGTCCTCAAGGTCGGTTCTTGGGTAAGCACCGTAAGCTCATGCCCACAACTTTGGAACGTTGCATCTGGGGTCAAGGGGACGGATCAACCATCCCCGTTTACGACACTCCCATTGGCAAACTCGGTGCTGCTATTTGCTGGGAAAATAGGATGCCCCTCTACAGAACTGCATTGTACGCCAAAGGTCAGCTTTTAATGCAGTGTAGTGTGACACATATTGAAAACCATTTGATGTATGATTTCTTTTAACTATTTTCGATTTTTGGCACAAAGGCATTGAGATTTATTGTGCACCCACTGCTGATGGCTCAAAGGAGTGGCAATCGTCAATGGTGCACATTGCGCTCGAAGGTGGATGTTTCGTGTTGTCGGCTTGCCAGTTCTGCCTGCGTAAAGACTTCCCTGACCATCCTGATTACTTGTTTACGGACATGGATGACAACAAAGAACAGGATGCTATTGTCTCCCAAGGCGGAAGTGTCATTATTTCACCTTTAGGACAGGTTCTTGCCGGTCCAAACTTTGAATCAGAGGGTCTCATCACAGCTGATCTTGGTATATATATATATATATACTCTTCTTTGACATTCATCTTAGGCTTTCAGAAATGATTAATTTTTGAAGGATATATATATATATATAACGCTCTTTTTCTCATCCAGACCTTGATGATATAGCAAGAGCCAAGTTGTACTTCGATGCGGTCGGACATTACTCGAGACCAGATGTTTTACACTTGACCGTAAATGAGCAACCAAAGAAACAGGTTACATTCGTGACGAAGGTGGAGAAAGCTGAGGATGACTCAAACAATTAGCCGAGATTCTCGGAGTTAATGTCAGTCATATCATGAAGGAGTCAAGTTCGAATATGTTCTAGTGCTTATGTTTAAGTTTGTTTATGTTTTTCTTCAATAATGTAAGAGAACCTACTGGGCATAGTTCTCTCCATGTATGTTGTTTAATTTGATATAAAACCAGTTAGTCTTGTATTTAAAGAGTGTACCATATCGTTTTATCCAATTTGAGTGTCGAATCTCGGTCGTTGTGTAGCCCTAAAACAATGTAGCCAATTGTTATGAGTCAGTCTTTGGTTTCAGTTATGTTCTTTGTTTTTCCTTTGCATGTCAAGTCAAACACAGATCTTTTGATGTTTTGATAAGTTAATAGAGTCACAAAGAAATATGCATGGAAGCTGTAAAAATACAAAGTCATGACGAAGTAATATTTAATTTGGCCGTCAAGTTTAAATGTGAGTTCGAAAAGTCACTACAAATTACTTAACTATTGTCCCAATCAGATATATAGGATAATGATGTGATGGCTAACCAAAACAAGAGAACTAAAATCACATATAGGATTATCATTAGTGAGTTACGTGACAAGATATTCAATTATTTTGGACGTCATGTTTTTAATTTCTTTCCTTTTTTTTCTTTTTTTTTTTTTCTTTTTGTGTTGTCAAATATTGCTGACTTATATGGTTTTATTAGGTTTGTTATAACTTGATCGGTTCGGTTAACCGTCTTCATCGTCGAGTTCCGTTAGCCATCGTTGTCACCACTCACCACCATCTTCAACCACAGCCGGTGTCATTTCACCGTAAGTTTTTAATTTGTTTTTTTCTTTTCTCTTTCGATTTCTAAGGTTTTGAAGCTTAAAAAAGTAAACGAAAATTAATGAAAATATATACATCCATGATTAATTATCCTGCATATATTCAGTTAACTAATTATTATGCATATACGAGAAATTATTAGTCAGAGATGAGACTCTGAAACCAGCACCGGAGAAGTTGTATGCGCGGGTATGGAGAGTAGTTGCACCGGAAAGAGTGAAAGTGTTCCTTTGGTCAGTGGTGGAGCTAGAAAATCAGCCATCAGGTAAAAAAAATTATTGAGATCAATTATGTTATTTGAAAAAACTGACAAGAGTCAATTTTGCTATTTAATAGGGGTCAATTTAATTTTGATCCAAAAATTTCAGCTAATTTAAAAAATTCACCAGGGTCAATTGACCCACATGGTTACACCCTACCTCCACCACTGCCTTTGGTTGGTGACGCAACAAGGGATAATGACTAATGTGGAACGTTATTGGAGATATTTCTGTGATTCTAGCTTATCTCAGGTCTGTAAGAGCGGGCATGAGACTATTCTACATGTACTCTGTGACTGTCCCGCAATGGCAGGAGTTTGGACTCGTTTAGTTCCTCAGGGTAAGGTGCAAGCTTTCTTTGTGAACACGCTACTAGAGTGGCTTTATGTGAACTTGGGAGATGATACTATGGTAGGAGGGAGCATGTGGGCTTCCTTGTTTGCTATGGCAATATGGTGGGGATGGAAATGGAGATGTGGTAACACGTTTGGGGGTAATGGTAAATGTTGGGATCGGGTTTGATTTATCAAGGATCTGGCCAAGGAGGTGATCAATGCAAATTCTAATGGGGGAGGTCAGACACACGGTGGGAGAAAAGAAGAGAGGATGATTGCTTGGATACCGCCGACAGAAGGATGGGTTAGGCTAAACACGGATGGTGCTTCACGCGGTAATCCGGGTTTGGCATCTACAAGAGGTGTTTTAAGATATGGAAATGGGAGTTGGATTGGCGGGTTCACTTTGAACATCAGTATATGTTCAACGCGTTAGTAGAACTTTGGGTGTCTACTACGGACTATGTATCGCTTGGGAAAGGCATATTCCGCGACTTGAGTTGGAGGTTGATTCAGAGAGGGTTGTGGGTTTTCTTCAGACAGGGATAACTAATTCTCATCTGGTGTCTTTCATGGTACGTTTGTGTGGTATGGTAACACGTTTGGGGTAGTGGTAAATGTCGGGATCGGGTTCGATTTATCAAGGATCTAGCCAAGGAGGTGATCGTTGCAAATTCTAATTGGGGAGGTCAGACACACGGTGGGAGACGAGAAGATATGATGATTGCTTGGATACCGCCAGTAGAAGGAGGGGTTAGGCTAAACACAGATGGTGCTTGACGCGGTAATCCAGGTTTGGCATCTGCAGGAGGTGTTTTAAGAGATGTAGATGGAAGTTGGATTGGCGGGTTCACTTTGAACATCAGTATATGTTCATCGGCGCCTCTAGCAGAGGTTTTGGGTGTCTACTACGGACTATGTATCGCTTGGGAAAGGTGTTTTCTGCGACTTAAGTTGGAGGTTGATTCGGAGAGTGTTGTGGGTTTTATTCAGACAGAGATAATTGATTTTCATTTGTTGTCTTTCCTGGTACGTCGTTGCCACTACTTTATATCACGGGAATGAAGTGTCCATATTTCGCATGTGTATAGGGAGGTTAATCGTCTTGTCGATGGATTAACGAACTACGCTTTTTGTTTGCCTTTAGATTTTTACACGTTTAATTCTTCCTTGGATGTTGTTAATTCAATAGTAGTAAAGGATGCTAATGGGTCTTCGCGCCCAAAATCGTTCAGAATGTAGTTGTTTACTTTATTTTTAATATGGTGCAAAGTTTTTGTTTTCCAGTCTCCTACCAAAAAACAAAAAGATTGGATATAAAGTTAAGTTATCCAAAGAGAGGAAATTTGTTATGATTATAGCTATGACAAAGAATCTTTTTCACGAGATTTGTAATTATAAAAGTATTTACGGTTGCGTTATTGTTGTTAGAAATTGTAACAAGATAAGTGGAAAATTGGGAAATTGAGATAGTTTATATATTATTTATCACATGTAAAATAGTTTGAGTATTTTTCTTGTCCTAAAAAAAATTCATGTTTTTTTCTCGCAAACATTAAATAAGTCGTGTTTTTTAGTATTTTTCCCGATACTGATTCTAGTAAATAACTCTTTCTACTTTCCTTTTAACTCATCACACATTTACTTATGCATTTGTATTATGGAATAATTTAGAATAAATATAAATAACGAAACCAAACCATCATGCCAAAAATTAAAACCCCCAAAATTTGGATTCATCGTTTATAGTTTAACGCGAAAACAACACAAACATAGTTTTTTTTTTGGGTCAACAGAATACAACCATAGTTAAATATATAAAACGAAGAACTTGGCTGAATTACCTACTTAACAGTTTATTCTAAAAAAAAAAAAAAAATCTCAGATGATTTAAACTTGTCTCTTCAAGTTTTATTTTCTCTTTTCTTTGTCTCTTCCACTTATAAACCAAACTTAAGTTAACCTAAGTTGCGATGAACCTTGGGGAAAAAAAAAAGACCTTACAAAAGAAGAGAAAACACCTAAAAGAGGTGTCACTTCGGTGCCAAACTGTCCTTTTTCCCCTTGAACTCTTGGAGAGCTCAACGAGATGAATTACTTTGGCACCAAACTGCTCTTCTTCGGGTACCAAAGACGACAACTGTTCATTGGGCAGTGGGCCCAACAATAGACTCATAAAATAACTCTCATTCTCAATTCATAGACTTGTAAGACAGGTTTACTCGTTAGACAATAGCAATTAAATCATGAATTGAATTACACATTATGTCGATATTTGACCACCTCTTTTATGAAACATGGACCTTCTTAGGCTTCTAATTTGATGGGCCTCCAGTGTAATGGAAATGATATGGTGTGCGTGATGTGCTACCAACATAATCCCTCAGATCTTTGAGTAAATTGACTTGCTCGGAGAACTAGTTTCTTGAAACGGTGATATAGTAGCTGCAAGTTTGAACCTGAAAAATACGTTACGAGGACTCAAACCACAATTGCAAAGTGAAAACCGGTAGGTACACTGTGAGGCAGACTTTGTGGATACATCGTAAGTTGGAAAGAACGTCATATAGGCTCCTTTCGAGTTTGATTCAAATCAAAAATATTAAAGAAGCACGATGTGTATCTTGCACACCTGGACCGTAAAGTCCGTTATGAAGTGAAGCCCAACCCAAAGAATAGTCTAGATCTTGATATTATTTCTTGTACAATTTATTTCTTTATGTGTTTAGGAAAGTTTACGTTATGCGGTATTAGCAATACGTTAAAGTTAATCACTATATATATGTATGACTTAATTTTATAAAACACAACAAAAGAATAAAGATTTCCACAAAACTCTTGTTCTAGTTTCTACATGCTATCAGAAATCTAGTGGATAAATCTAAAAGCTTCCGCATTATAACTCTTGTGTGATCTTTTCGTGATCATGGACAAACTAATCGACGAAGATGACGATGACGATAATATTGGTCGCTAGGTTATCTAGGTTTTTTTTTATTATTATTAAATTTTGTTTCTCTCTTAAGTTAAGTTAGGAGTTTGGTGTTTTTATTTTAATTATTATTTGGAGGTTAGTGGTACGTGTCTGCGTTTTTTCAAAGGTTTAAGTATTTGGTTTTCTGTAGTTGATTATGGTTTTATTTCTTTAGTGCAAGAGTTATTAAGTGGGGGATTCTTACGGGTGGTATGTTTAAGGTTTTGCGGCTTTCACAGGAATTATTCATGATTTTAAAATATTTTAATAATTTAGTTTGGTAATATTTTTACGAACGTGGGGGAGTTTGGTTATAGTTTAATCATCAGGGAAGTTGTTTGGAACGCTCATGTTTAGGTTATTAATTATTAGTTGGATTCGTGAACTGTCCAAAATAAGGACAATTGTTTGTGGAGTTGTAGGATTTGCGCCCACGGGATGATGTTATTCCCTTTTACCAAAACCAAAAACGAGCTGAAGTTCCACCCCTCTCAAGATTGAAATTTATACCCTGAGTATTTTGTTAACATGATTTGTATGTCTTCGATATAATGTCCACAACATAGGTATTCTGTTTTGTGGTTGCATAGTTTGCGTTTTGCGGCACACCTTTGTCGTGCGGGGGACTATTAGGGAAGCAAGATTTGTATCTTGCGGACAAAATAATTAATATAGACCGTAAAGTCCGTTATGAAGTGAAGCCCAACCCGAAGAATAGTCTAGATCTTGATATTACTTCTTATGCAAGCTATTTTCTTATGTATTTAGGAAAGTTTATATTATGCGGTATTAGCAATAAAGATATGGTGTGCGTGATCTGCTACCAACATAATCCCTCAGTTCTTTGAGTAAATTGACTTGCTCAGAGAACTAGTTTCTTGTAACGGTGAGGGCCGGTGATAGGCATGTGCAACAAGTGCATTTGCATTGGGACTATACTAAATTTCAGTGTTCAAAAAAGCGGTTTAGATGACCGTCTAGGAGCTAGGCGCTCAGCAGATGCCTAGATGACTGCCTCAACCGTTTAAAATAACATAAATTTTATTTTAATATTAATATTTGATTTTTGAATATATAGATTTAAATTATTAAGTTTTATATCTGTATACGCAATTATAAACATTTATATGTTGTTAATATAACTAAAATAAATGTATTTTTCTTACTTTTGTTCATAATTTATATTTTTTTAATATTTTTAACATATATTTTTACATAATTTTATATATATAATATTTTATGTTGTAAACGCCTAAACCGCCTAAAAACCGTCTAGACCCCAACTAAGCGTTCTAGTCGCTAGGCGCTGGGTCACCGCTCAGATATAAATAGAAATGAATTCAGTGTTCAAGAAAGCGCTAGACGGTACCAGCTCTCCAAAAAAATTATATGTTCAAGAAATGAATTCAGATCTATGAGAGAGTGAATTAAATTGTGGCGAGGTGGTACTTAATTATGTGAAGCGTAAACTCAACACTTAGTAATCGAATTCCAGTTTAACTAGCCATAAATCATAGATACAATAACTTGAATAATAGATAATATTTTGACAACATTTGTGATACAAGATATGGCATCAAGTATCATCGTAGGAAGCATCATGGTTGAGAAGCTTCTTAATCGTTTTCTAAGTATTTCCTTTTATATTACATTAAGAGTTTTAGGATCTTTTCCTTATTTCAATAATGCATAAGTAGGTTTGTAAGAGTCTATATAAGACTCACTAAATCATCAATAAAGGTTAACTTCCAAACATTAACCTTATTCTCAAGAGAGACTAGGGTTAAGGGAAGCTTTAAGCTCATTCTTTGGCATCTAGATTCACAACGGCAGAGGGAGTTCTAACAAGAGCTAAGGCAAAAGCTTTGGCACATAACAATTTGTGTTCTAGAAAGTAACAGGAGACTTTTGTATCTGTCCATTCTTTTTCCATCTGTTTTCGCACTCGCGCATAGTTTGCACCATCTGTTGCACATATATGAGCCATTGTTGCATACATGTCTTCATATGCTTGTTCATAAGTTTTTTGAAAAGCTCATATGCTAACTCGTAATTTTTAGGACAAAAATATATTTGTTGAGTTCCAATCATACCACTAAACTTCTGGCGGACTTTGTTGATTTGTCTGGCTGCATTATTCACTTGCTTTCATATTTAAAAATATTATAATAAATCTCAATAAAAAAAGATCAAGACACCATGACCCTAACCAATGAAAAATTTCACAATAGTTTTATTCATCAAACCAATAAGTATTACAAAAAACCAACTCTATAATCAAAATCATATGAATTAAATTAGCAGTTTAACTAGCCGCCATAAATTTTAGAGACAATAACTTGAATAATAGATAATAGTTTGACAACATTTGTGTTATAGAAAGTGACGGGAGACTTTTGTATCTGTCCATTCTTCCATTCTTCTTCGCACTGGCGCATATAGTTTGCACCATCTGTTGCAGATGCTTTAGCACCTGCTGCATCCATGTCTTCATGTGCATATTCCCAAGATTTTTGGAAAAGTTTAGATGCTACATGGTAACTCGCAAGACAAAAATTTATTTGTTGAGTTCCAACCGGATTAAACTTCTGGCGGACTTCGTTGATTTGTTTGGCTGCATTGGTCACTTGGTCTTGGCATTTAGAAATCTGATAATAAATCTCAATTAGAATTAAAGACACTTTTATTTTTAGCAAAGGAATAAAGCAGATTCTAGCAAAGGAATAAAGCAGATTCTCTCATCTCTCAATTTTTATGTTTATGGCTTGTTCCCTTTATAATAGATATTTAATTTTACTGTTTATTTCCTATACAGTTAATTATATATACTAGATTTTGGTCCCACTCATGAATTTATTCTATACTTTCGTATAGAATTTAAGAATTTTATACTTTTATATAGTATAGAATTATAAAAAATAAAACACAGTAGATATAGTTAATATTGTTTTAACACTATTTTCTATCTATACACTTTGTGTGTTTTAGATATATCGTTATAGAAATATCTACATCATAATTAAAGGAATTACAAACTAGTTATTTAACGTTACCGCAATCACAAGAACGTCGTAAAGGCCGTTTGCGTCTAATATACGTGTGTCCGTTCCAATGTATTTCAAGCAGAAATTCACGTCTTTTGTCTCCTTGCAAAGTGAGTACATGTCTTTGATAAGCATTGCATTTGCATTTGTAAACGCTAAGAACACGAATAATGACAATGATAAAGGAGAAGTCATGTGTTTGATGAGCATTGTGGCCATATTGAGAATTAAGAAGATACAAACGTGTTTAGAATTTTCTCTTTTGTATGTTTCAAACGTTTTATATATAGTAATGACATTGATAGCTAAAAAACGGTGCGTAATAATTACGAAAAATTTATTGCTTTAAATTAAAGAATATATTAAACTTTTAATAAAATAAAAACGGTCAAAAAAATCTTAATGGCAATACATGTTTGAGATAACGACATGTTTGGGATAACGGATCACCATAACTTTGAAACGTATTTGGAATTCATAAAAGACTTTAGCATGCATGCAGCAAAGACACTAACAATATAGTATTTGAATATATTAGCATAAAAGGCTTTTTTCGAAGTCCGAAGTAAATAAGAAACCCTAAATCAACCCATAGTGTGGACAATCAAAATCATGGATTAGCACTACTACTACGTTCCGGTTCTTATTATCGTTTTCTTAATTTTAATTTTATAGTCAACAACCATTGAGTCTTCTAATTATGGGCAGGAATTATAGATTATTTAATCTCTATGTTTTGAGATTTTTTCTTATTCTTAAAATATTGATTTTGTAGATTAAAAACCTAAAATAATGTTTTCTTATTTTTAAAAGATTGATTTTGAGAATAAAAACTAATCTAAATTTTTAAATTTTATGTTTTTTTTTCTGTGGCATGTTATAAATTAAATCATAAATAAAAATTTAACTATTTCTTAATATGTGTAAAAATGTCAAAACATCAATTTGTTTCTTGAAATATTATATAATGTCTTTTGAGCTGCTCCTCGTTGAGTTCTTAATAAAGAAAACCCTCTATGCAACATTATTACACACAACAAAACCAACATATATCTCTTTCTCTAACTTATTGTCGTTATGGTTGCGCCGCTTGTAGCCGCCACGTCCTTAGAGCTCTCTTTTCTACTCCCCGCTGTCCTCGAACAACAAATGGAAAAATTCCTACCAACCCTAAGTGAGCTCACCTTTTCGAACGAGTTTCCTTACGAGTTCGACTCCTCAACTTAGTCCACTTCTCAAGAAGACTCCACGTAGATGGATGATGAAACAACTCATGAAGAATGTTGGGCCTGGAACCCCCTGTGGGTCTGGATCCCTAGTCAAAGCCCCGGATCGTTGATTTTAGGTCCAGCTCCAAGAAACGTTTCACCTATAATAAATTAAAGGCTTGGAGCTCGGGACCGAGGAGGTTCGGTTTGAGAAGATCACGAGTAGCTTGGGAACTGAGGTGAGCCAAAGCAAGGAGTTCCGTGCTGAGCAACATGATTATTGGACTTAAGAAAGATTCAGTCAATAAGAAGATGCGAGCGTTATGGAGTTAAATGCGGGATCAAAACAAACGCATTTCTGGAGAATAATTGCGTTTAATACACAAATTTATTATCTATTTCAATATAAATATATGATGTTGTAAACCCTCGAGAGGGACCTATGCACATGGGGCTAAAAGGATCGTGCAGAACCTTATCATGCAGAGTTAGATACTTTTATTTGGACTATGAAGTGCTTATTAGTGTTGGAATTGGATAAAGTTCTTTTTGTTACGGATTGTTCAGACCTCCTAAGGATGACGTCTAATATCGAGGATTGACCGGGCCTTTTCATCAGAATTGAATGATTTTACTCATTTCAGAGATAGATTTGCTAATTTTTTAGTATTAGATATATTTCTCTAGAGGATAATATACGTGCCGATAAACTTGTGAAATGTGCAAGAGCACGAAGTTTCTGTTTTTCCCATGTAAGTTCGTCGGTACATGATTGGCTCTCTCTCAAAGAGAGTCATCTCCGTTAACTTAATATATGGCGTTTGATTATAAAAAAAAAAAAAAAACCCCTGGAGAGGAACCGATCTTGAGACAATTCATTAATAATACACTTTTCTTTTCATGTATTTGTTCTCGAGAAATGACTCGTGATAAACCACTAAAATCATCTAATGTGGGGTCCAACACCCACATTTTGGCGTTAGTGGCTCTGTGACCTAAGATTGACGTCCCCATAAAAAAATCATGTTCGATCAAACCCCTGTTGAGGCCCTCGCAGCTCTCAGTACCACCGTCACTAGACTAGTTACATAGTTCACCTCAGTAGAGGGAGAGCTTACAAATGTTAGGGCTGCCTGTAATGCCTCCGAATTGTCTTATGACCAAACTTGCTCAGATTGGCCCTGGGACGATACTTTCAAAATATTCACCAACGATCCGGCCGAAGTTCTAAAAATCATTTAGACCTTTAGCCAGTCCATCGGTGATATTCCCACCACTTTAGACATCACTTAGACTTTTCAACCTTCATGACGTCTAAGTGTTGAGCCAACCTGGACTAGGTCATAATCAGCCAACACTCATACACGAATATAAAACTGGATTTTTATTAAAATAAAATATTACACAAAGATAACAAAAGGCTTGTAGAGTTTGTGGCCAGGCCTAATGCCAAAAAGATTTTACATTATTGTTTTTTACGAAAAGAACATACTTTTTCTTTTACACCAAGGCACAAAATAAAACTACTCTGGACTCCTACCGTCCAACACGCCCTCTAATTCCCTCTATTGGTTACTTGAATAAAACCCCAACTACACCGTCATGTATATAGTTTCGGCCGAGGTAGTGAGCCGAGCTCTTCGCAACAATATGCAAGACTATGACAAGCTGCATGTTGAAACGGCTTCACAGGGAAGGTCGGAAAGATCTCCATTCTTAGTGCGCTTATGGCTGTTCGGACCTCCCCATCACGAACGCCACACACTAAGACCATCCTTAATTAAAGTTTTAAGTTTATGGTCTTAGAGAACACATAAACCTTCAAACAACAACAAACAACCTCACATGCAATTGATCAAGTAAACGAATCGACATCCATGTTTACGATCTACCATGGAATTCACTTCACATGCAATAGATCAAAAAAACGGATCTCCATCAACGTATGTGATCTACCATGTAACTCACCTCAAGCATTTACTTAATTTTATGGATCTAAAATCACATAAACAACAAGTAAAAATGCGATACCTCACATGCAATAGAACAAAGAAACGGATCAACATCAACGTTTATGATCTACCATGGAATTCAGCAACCATATTGCAAAACTTCAAGAAAACTAACAAGAAATCAAGAAGAATGCAACTATATGCACATGCAAGTCGACTCTAGTTCAGGTCTCCCAACACAAAACTAGATCGAAAACATGCTCCCTGAACTCACAGTTTTCGCAGAGCTTCTTCTTCCTCAACTCGAATTTTTGTTTACTTCACCTCTTTTTCTCGCAGACTTAGCAAACAATGATCCATTCTTCTCACACTTAGGAGAAATTTTTCTAGTTCTCTCTACTCTCATTTGAACAGCCTTTGGGCACTCCGCTCTTTCTCTTCTCCAAATGAGTGTGGGCGAGCACTTAAGCCATACGCAGTGAGGCGAGGTGTCATCTCCACATCAATTCGCCCCACTTGTCCTCATTGAGAGAATGATGTGTCACTCTCTCATCTCTCCATCACAAGTGGCGAGTGGGAATACTCCCCTCCACTTCACCATTTTCTATTAAAATTTTTTTTCCCACTTCTCCATTTTTTAATTAATTAAACATTAAGCGAAAAAGTTTACTAATGCCTGATTAATTAATATTTAAATCTCACTTAATTTAAAATATTACTTAGCGGATTCTTTCCCACCTCTCGCAACCCTCCTTAGTCATGGTATTGTTCTGCCGGACACCAGTATGCTGTCCCATCCGTTCCGCGTAAGCTGGTACGGACGTCCGTCTGTTCGGTCAACTGATCGACCTGTTGTTCGATTTATTTTTCCTCGAACATCTCTTAGAGGTTCTTCTCTGCTTTGATTCCTCTTCCCTTTTGAGCCTTTCCCGGGTCAATCCCTTAGGAAAAAATTATCTTGTAGTGAGGATCACTACACCGTCCAGGGAACATTCAGCGATAATCACACTACTGTTTCAAATCTTTTGGAATTTTTGGCTGCAGGAAATACACTTACGCATGCGACTCCGACCAATTCTCGCTGCTAGAACCACTCATTATCTCGAGGAGCACGGAGAGTATTGTTGCCTGGGAGGGACGTGGGGTAAATCCCGCCTGAATTAATAAGCTGGGAGAGGTTTGTACCCTCCAGAGCAACGTGTAACGACCTGGTTCCTTGTTACATACACGGTACATGAGATGGTACGTACACGGTACATGAGAGAGTGCCGATAGCGGTACGCGAGAGTGCTGATAGCAGTACGCGAGAGTGTCGATAGCGGTACACAAATACGATCGATAGCGGTACGCGAATGCAATTGACAGCGGTACAAACCTCAGAACGAGAACATGACGAATCATGGTCCGTAAAGGACAATGGTCATGATTCGATAGTCGATGGATCCAAATGGAAATGGAGAGTTTGAGACTACCGAAGTAGTGAACAGATGTTTAAACTGAAGAAAAAGGAATCCTTGACCTACATTGTAGATGATGCAAGCATGTAAGTTTCTGGATGAAAATGGGAGTGAAAGTCCTAGTGATAGTGATAGTGGGAGTGAAAGTCCTAGTGATAGTGATAATGGAAGTGAAAGTCCTAGTGATGGTGATAGTAAGAGTGATAGTGAAGTAGACTATCCGGAAATAGTCGCATCGGTTAACGATGGATCGGGCCGATAGACAAGGATGGATCGGTTAGACTATGGGCCGATGGGTGGCCCAGGAACTCGGAAATCTTGCAAAGATTTAAGCTGACTCACGGGAAAGGAAACCCGAGAGAAATGGAAACTCGCGAAAAAGGCAAAGTTGATCGGATAAGGATAGATGCGAAAAATATGGGAAGTTAGGGGGTGATAAGGCTTATCGTTTTGAGGCAACTCGAGGTGGTTTGGTCGACCCTATAAAAGGGATAGAAACCCTTAGAGAAATTCTGTAGAATTCGCATAACATCCGAGAGCCGCCACAAAAGAGAGAGAGACAGAAGAGTTTCCATCGAAGCTTAAAACCGAGAGATCCTAAGTCTAGATCGAGAGAAGAACGGTAAGTCTTCTTCCACCTTGATCCGTCGATAGTTATGGGTTATACATCGGTGGTTAACGATGTAGATCTGTCCGTGTAGAGGCGAGGATAAGTTTTGGGCATAGGAACCAAGAGATTAGCAGCGTAGGTCGAAACCGAAGGTGAGTGCGTGACTGTGGCCGAGTTCCATGGTTGATTCTCTTGACCTGTGGTTTATTTAATCTCGTTAAATGCTTGTCTTAGTTAATGGTTAATGTGTTCTATTGCAATATGAATGGTGGTTGGTCTAAGCGACTTAGGCAACTATCCTATGTGAATTTTTTGACTTGCGTGATTTGATTGGAATATGACCTGTGTCGGATGGAGATTGTTGAGCTGAGCCTAGTGAGACGGGATGACCGCTCCACTAAGCAAACTTGTTTGCTTACGCCTCCTTTTATGGACGCAGGAAAAGAAAGGTCCGGTGATCAGGACTTTAGTGGCTGACCAGCTCGTGTGACGGAGGCAAGGAAGGGATAGGATGGTGACTTGGGTAGTTTTACTTTATGGATTTATTTTTCTATAGATTTGTAACGTTACCATGCATGGGTGTTAAGGATGAATTGAACCTTTAATTTAATGAATGTGTATTTTAAGTTATTTCACCTGGTATACATATTCGCTGTTGCACAATATTAAACAAACGAGTAGAATTTGCTTAGGCTCTAAGAAAATTTTTACTGGTCGGAACGGTCATGTATGGGTTTTTAGGGTTAGGGTCTTACACAATGGTCAGGGGCCGCGAGATGAACTTTACCCAAACTTTAGTGTCGAGTTTGATAAAGTTAAGTTGAAACTGTGGGAGATGAAAACAAAGGTTCAACTGGCAAATAGCTCTGATCCCGACCTCGATAGAGTCATGGACGAGGCCCGACATTTCCTATTCACCTCGAATACTTCAAGGTTTTGGATAAGGGATGCTCGGAGAGTTAAAATGCCTAATTATGACGGATCCAAAAACCCGAAAAGCCACTTGGCCGCTTTTCAGATTGCAGCAAGGAGGATTGATCTTAAGCCTCATGAAGATGTCACTAGCTACTGCAGGCTCTTCTTGGATAACCTTTCTGGGTCGGTATTCTTGTGGTTCACATAGTTGGACCCTAGGTCTATTAACAATTTCAACGAGTTATCAACAGTGTTCCTCCTACAATACTGAGTAGTAATGGAGCAACGAAAGTCAAATAGCGTTCTCTAGAACCTAGTCAAGGAACATCACATTCCCTTGCGAGTTCACATCGCTGATTTCAAGAAGATTCCCGCCACAATCCCAAGAGTGACCCAGCCCGCCACCTTGTTTGATCTAAGGAACATGCTTTCGCCCGAGCCTAGGTTTCATAAAGAGCTCACCATGCATCCGCCTGTGAAAACACGGTGGGATAATTGTTGCATTGAGGGTGAGGAGAAACATTTGGTGTTTGCAAAAAAGCATCATCCGACGAGCACTACAAAAAAAACTATACATTGATAGCACATTATGATAGCATTCTTTTTTAAAGTGTTATGTACAAAAAAATTTGAGATTTTGGTTTCTATTGATAGCACTATAGTAACGCTAAGATATGAAAAAGCTATAGAAAGACTAAAATCGATAGATTTGTCATTGGAGGGAAAATTTTCATTAAGCGCCACATTTTCCCTTTTCTCGAAACGCTAAGTGTTTTTCTCTCTTCCCTCATCTCTTTCCACTGACATAACAAAACACTTAGGTTTTTTTCTCATTTGTGTCGCTCACCAAGATATCTCCGGCGACAACACTGAAGCAATTAATCCTCTCTTTGGGCATCAGTTCGTCCTCATCGAAGCAATAAACCATCTCGTTGGCCATAAGTTGTCCTTACATTCTCCATGTCAGCTAGAATTCATCTCGCGAGGCAAGGTTTTGTCTTTGTTGTGTTGGTTCTGTTACTTATTTTTCCGTCGACGTCGACATTTAGGGTTAGGTTCTTCAGATTTGCTGTTTGTTTCAATTTTCCTCAGATTTAGGGTTGTGTATCAATTTTGTTCTGAGATTTAGGGTTATGTGCTTTAGAGTTGTGGTTTGTAACAATTTTTTCTGATTGTGCTTTAGATTTGCTATTTATTTTATTTTCTTCTGAGATTTGGCTTTGATCTACCTTCATATATGTTCTCTTATACTTCATTTGGCTTTGATTTAGCTTCATATATGTTTGTCTACGAAGCTCTATTTTTTATTCACGAATGTGTACAACTAATACTTGTTTTGTTATTGTTTTCTAATTATTGGTGACAGGTTGTATCCATCTAACAAGCTACACATTTTTCTCAATTATATACAGCAGGTTAGTTCTATCTATCCAGTTTTGAGGTGTTGTGTATGGTGGAGTTATTACATTGTTGTGGTTTCAGTTTTGCATTGAGTTTTATTTGGTGGAGATATGGCATTGAGATGGTTTCAGTAGTTTATGTACCTGTTTATGCTTGATGTGTTTTTTATTTGGATCACAGTAACTGTTGTTGCTTCTTTCTCTTAGTGTAATTGTAATTAAAGTAATTGGTAAGAGAATTAGTTATGATATGTTGCTCTAACGGTTTTATTTAAGGTGAGATCATATAATGTTGGACAAGGCATGGGTACATCTTTTCAGGTATATTTATGTTAATTTATACATATTTGGTTGTTGGCTGGGTTTTGGAGTATTTAATAAATATTTTGGTTGTCATTTATTTGTATACTTGATCCTGCTTATGAGAGAGGTGCATGGAATTTTGTCTAGGCTGCGGCTGCAGATAAAGATGATAATCAGTTGATAACTTTCAATTGCAAAGATTGTCGCAATGTAGATCATCACTTAGGGATTGATGTTGTTGATCATCTAGTAACCAGGGGTATAGATGAGGTCTACAAGTGCCGTAAGGATTGGTATCATCACAAGAGAAGTTAACTCAGTTTCTGAAGGTGATAGCAAAGTAAATCAGTGTAATGAAGAGATTGCTTGGTTGTATAGAGCTGCTGAGTATTTAGATAAGGAGTTGGTTGGTGCAGATGAGTTCTCTGAAATTGCAGAGGGAGAGGACAAGAAAGAAGATGTGTTCCTGGCAAAGTTAGCAGACGCATAAACACCTTTATATCAAAACTGTGCAAACCATAGTAAGCTATTAGCTATTGTCTCATTATTTCGACTTAAGACACAAAATGGGTGGTCTGACAGAAGCTTCAGTGAGCTACTTGAAACACTGGCAGATATTTTACCTGATGACAACGTGCTACATACATCGTTGTACAATGTGAAGAGATTTTTGAAGTCTTTTGATATGGGTTATCAAAGATGCATGCCTGTATCAATGATTGTTGCCTATTCAGAAAGAAGTTGAAGAAGCTTGATAGGTGTCCAGATAGCAATGTTTCAAGGTGGAAGGCTAACAAGGAAACTGGTGAAGTAATTAAATGTGT
Source organism: Camelina sativa (assembly GCF_000633955.1). Lineage (NCBI taxonomy): Eukaryota > Viridiplantae > Streptophyta > Magnoliopsida > Brassicales > Brassicaceae > Camelina > Camelina sativa. The sequence continues at coordinate 11,457,100 of NC_025688.1, forward strand.
CCCACATAAACTTTTAAGATACTTTCCTATAATTGCAAGGTTGAAGAGGATGTTTAGGTATGAGGAAATGGCCAAAAACTTAAGGTGGCATTCTACTAACAAGGGCAAGGATGGGAAACTCAGACACCCTGTAGACTCTGTGACTTGGGATCAAATGAGTGACAAATATCCTTTATTTGCTGCTGAGAATAGGAACATGCGGCTTGGGTTATCCACATATGGGTTTAATCTGTTTAACATGAAGAATAGTCAGTACAGCTGTTGGCCTGTCTTGTTGGTAAACTACAATCTACCTCCACACCTATGTATGAAGAAGGACAATATTATGCTCACCTTGCTCATTCCTGGTCCACATCAGCCTGATAACAGTATTGAAGTCTATTTAGAACCCCTTATAGAGGATCTAAACTATTTATGGAACAAAGGAAAGCCAACATATGATGCATTTAAGATCATTGTTTACGCCAAAAGCAACGCTTCTGTGGACTATTAGTGATTTCTATGCCTATGGAAATCTTCCTGAATGCAAAGTAAAGGGAAAAAGGGGTTGTCCCTTGTGCGGTAAACACACAGATAGTATGTAGCTTAAGTTTGGCAGGAAGCATGTTTACATGCATCATAGAAAGGATCTTCCACCAGCACATAGGTATCGGGTAAAAAAGGCTTGGTTTGTTGGACACACGGAACATGGGAGAAAGTCTAGGATTTTATTTGGTCAAGGCATTTCCCATACCTTGAGAAACTACAAAAATAGTTTTGGGAATTTTAAAGAATCTACAAGAAAGAGAAAAGGAACTCCATGTGTTGAAGAAGAATATGACAGTGAGGGTTCATCTAGTGATTCTGAGAAAGAGGAAGAAGAGGGTGTAGACGAAGAGGAGTTGTCCAGATGGAAGAAAAGGTCAATATTCTTCAATCTAATGTATTGGCAGGTATGCGATATATATTTATCTATTACATTAAGTAATTTTCAGAATCGATTATTTTCTTAAGTTTGGTTTTGGTTGAAGTGTTTTTATGATTCAAGAACTGCCTATAAGGCACAATTTGGATGTCATGCATATAGAGCGAAATGTGGCTGCCAGTATTGTCTCAACATTATTGCATTGTGTGAAATCAAAGGATGGTCTACATACTCGTAAAGATCTGGGACATCTTGATATTAGGAAAGATTTGCACCCTAGTACCAAAGGTAAAAGAACTTATCTTCCGGCTGCTTTGTGGTCTTTATCCAAGATAGAGAAAAAAACTTCTACAAACGACTATCTGACTTTAAGGGGCCTAGTGGGTATTATTCAAATATATCAAAGGTTGTATCATTAGAAGATTGTAAGGTAACAAGTCTCAAATCACATAATTATCATGTGTTGATGCAATAGCTCCTCTTAGTTGCACTCAGATGTTTACTATCAAAAGGTCCTAGGATAGCAATCTTTCGTTTGTGTTCATTCTTCAACCACTTTTGTCAGCGAGTTATTGATAGAGAGCAGATTTCAGTAATGGAAATTGAACTTGTTGAAACTTTGTGTATGTTTGAAAGACATTTTCCACCAAACTTTTTTGATACCATGGTTAACTTGGTCATACATCTCGGAAGAGAGGCTAGACTAGGTGGCCCAATTCAGTTTTGTTGGATGTACCCTTTTGAGAGGTATTGCTTTATAGTATTTTATATTTTAGACTATGTTTATCTTTTAAACATTTGCATTTTAATTTGGTTGTCACTACATGATGCATGCAGGTATATGAAAATGCTAAAAGACTTTGTTAGAAACCCAACAAGACGAGAGGGTTGTATCGCTGAGTCCTATCTAGCTAAAGAATGTGTAAGGTTTTGTAGTGATTTTCTTAAGAAGATAATAAGTGTAGAAGAAAAACAAGATAGGAATACTGAGTATGAGAGCAACATTATCCTGGAGGGGCGTCCAATATCAACAGCCACTTCATTTACTCTATCTGATATGGAAAAGAAAATAGCACATCTTGCTGTCATTCAAAATAAGACTGTCGTGGACACATATGTCGAGTAAGTTATGAAATTATAACTGATTTTGTCATTTGTATAACATACTTGTTAAAAATTGCAACTCTTTACTTCTTTTAAACAAGGTTGCACCTACAATATCTACAAAACTCAAATGCAAGATGCAGACGCGATGCAACAGTTTTATGGCGTACTCATACTCCAAATTTTGCAGCTTGGCTAAAAAAACATGCAACTATTTCTTACTCTTTTTTAATATTATGTACTGATCATAAGATTTATTAAGAATATTTTATTCATTTAATTTATATTACGTAGATACCTATTGACTCAGAACACCATGACGAAAGACTCAAATGGTTGGCATATGGTCCATGCACAAGTACAAGGTCATATACAGGTTACATAGTGAATGGACAACGGTTTCCCACGCATTCAGGTTCTATGCAGTGTTAAAATAGTGGGGTTTTCTATGAAGCAACAATGTGTAGAGCGAGTGCAAAGGATACTTCACAAGTTGCTGATTTAGTTTCATACTATGGGAGACTAGTAGACATTATACTGTTGGATTATAATGTCTTCTATGTTCCTTTATTCCGGTGTCATTGGGCAGTGAGAGGTGTTTTCACACTAGTTAACTTGAATCAGGCTAAGCAAGTATTTTACTCAAAGGAGAGTGATGAATCTGGTTGGTATGTTGTCCTAAGAGGTCCTTCATGGAGATACAGTGAAGAAGAGGAAGAAGATGGGGACGGGCATATTGAACCATTGCCATCAACTATTCAAATGGATGTTCAGTTAGATGAAGAAGAAGATTCTCAAAATGCTCGGCCTGATTGTGATGGCATATATGTGTGATATGAGTTTGTGCTTTTTGTCTGATTGGTTTCGTCTTTGTGTTTAGTTTTGTCTTGTTTTGTGTATGTCTCTTATCTGATTGTTTTTTACTGCCCTTAGTGACATGTTAGTAATGTTTATGTTATTTTTTCAGGTGAATTAAGATGGTTAAGAGAAAGACTAAGAATACGAAGAAGTCTATGAAGAAAGACCTTGTAGAGCTAGAATATCTGGGTACAGTGCATCCTCAGACAATTGGAGGTGATGAAGAAAGAGTGTCTGTTGAGGAGAATGAGATTGTAGATCCACGTAACGAGGTCCAGAATGAGATTGCAGATCTACCTAACGAGGGTGTTGAAGAGGAAGAGTCTGTTGGTGAGGTTCAACTGTCACAAGAAAATGAGATTGCAAATTCACCTAAGCGTAAAAAACATAGATGTCCAACAAAGAAGAAGAACATAGCCAAAGATCCAAATGTTCGTGAAAGAGTTGACTTTACGGACATTGGAGGGCATGTTGGTCTGGGATCAGTAAAGTTGTCGTCCTATCTAGGTCTATTAGTGCAGGCACATGTTCTTGTCACCGTTGATGATTGGAGGAAAACCAGTGATGAAGTCAAAACTGTTCTGTTAAAATCGGTTCAGGTCACCTTTTTCTTTACACTCTCATATGTCAATATTTAGTATATGTTATGTTTTGATTATTAACTCTGTTAATTATGTGTAATATAGGCAAGGTTTGAGGTTGATGAAGAGTTTCAGAAGAATGTTGTGATGGGGCAGATGGGATGTCTCTGGAGGGCCTCCAAATCACGACTTGTCTCACTGATAAGGAGTAAATCTACTAACTAAGAGAGGATGAATCTGCGACCAAAGAATGTTACACCAACATAATGCTGTAAATTTGTTAAGATCAAAACTAGCTCAGCCTCTGTAGTTATTAGTGAATCCTACAAGGAGAGAAGGAGACAACAAATACCTCACACTTGTAGCCACATAGGAATGGTCAGGCTGTCTGAAGATATGGTAATATCTATTACCTTTATTATGATAAGAACTCTATACAAGTCCAATATGTTTGAATGATGTGTTATTTATGTAACGGATGCAGAACCATTGCAAGTGACTAGGCTTAAGTTATGGGTGAAGTCACGTACCAAAAAGGATGGAACCCCAGTCAACACCCAAGCAGCTGAGAAATTTGTAAGTTATTGAATTTTCTTCACATGAGTTTCCGTTTTTAGTATTTGTTCTCAATTAGCTTCTCTGCATATGTATGTTTCCTAAATGACGCAGAAGAAGTCAGCTCAACTGGTTGATCATGCTGCTTCATCAAATTCAACAAACCCACGAGAAGACCACCTATCACAACTATTAGGACCTGATAATCTAGGTCGTCTGAGGGCAATGGGTAGAAGCATGAGTAAGACCAAGTTAGCTTGTTTTCAAGTTAAGAAAAATTTTATGGCTGAGATGGAAGAGAAACATTATCAGTTAGTTCACAAAGTACATGAATTGGAAGCCGAGATTGCTAGAATTAGACAAGTTAGTTAAACTCACATAGTTGTAAATATCTTAATACAATGTTTTATTATATGTTATTCTAACTTTTTTTATATGTGACAGAGGCAAGAACCTTGGTGAAAACTCAGCTCCTGCAAGAGACAGAGTAAGCTAATTTGAGATTAGTTATTTGTGTTCATACAAATTCTCACATTTTTCAATAAAATTATTGTAGAGTGTTAACACGCAAGCACATCGTCACTGTGTGTTGGTTGACTGGTCTATTAATGATGAAAATGTGGCTGAGGGACTTATTTTATCATCTGATCCGGAGGACTTCGTGAATGACATCCCTTTGGGCCCTGTTGCTATTAAATTTTTGGTTGAGAAAGCAATAAACAAAGAAACCTTTCTTTGGTGACCTTCAGTAGGGATGTTTAATGTTGAGCAAGCTGTTGGTGAAATAATTGCATGACCTGAAAGTAAATGTGTTCTTATAGACCAGATGGGATTTTATGCTGAAGAGATTCCTCTTAGGGTAAAAGTTTCTTATACAAAACCATACTTTTTATTCTAATATGTTGTTGTTTTCTAAGTTTATTATTTTCTGCATTTGATAGAGCCCAACAACAGATTGTTTGAACAAGTGCAAACTGCTGGACTGGTCTGATAGAAATGATGGAGTGGTGGCTGAAGGCCGTTGGCAGGGTAATGAACCAAAAACGTTGGTTAATGATATCCCTCTTGGACCAAATGCAGTCAAAGTCTTTGTCGATGTGGTACATGGAGGAGATACATTCCTGTGGAGGCCTACGCCACAAATTAGATACCTTGGGGACTTTGTGAAGTCATTCGTAGCATGGCCTGCCAATAAGTGTGTTTTAGAAGATGCCACAGAATCAACTTTTCAAAGGTCTCCTACATCATCTATAAAAGCACCAAGTCCTAAAACTGCATCGAATGGTAAAAATTCTGCATCTCCAGGTTCTAACACTCCAAAAGCGCCTGTAAAGATAAATCCACCACTTTCTCAGTCCCCACTCCGAAATTCTCAAGTACTTTTTTCATATGGTATAAAGTGGCTCTTATTTTTTGCTATTCGAACTGTAATATAATGGTTTCTTTTGTAAAAATTGTAGAATAATATTGTCAAAGAAAATCAGAAGTGCAAGTTAATGGAGATTAGCGGAAAGAACCAGGTGGTTGCTGAAGGACGTTGGGCTTCAGATAACCCAGAACAGACTCTTCATTTTGTTTCCTTAGGGCCTAATGCAGTTAAGGTTTGGGTTGACATAGTGAAGGTGAATGCTGCCGCATTTTGGAGGTAGTCGTCTGAAATCGAATGTATGGGAGATGCAATTGGGACATCCATTGTGTGGCCAAAGGAAAAAGTAATATTGTGTTAAAACTTATCAGGGTTACTCTACTATTGTTTCTGGTTTATCTAAGACTTGAATGATGAATTTGAATTCTGTAATAAATTGTTGGTTTGAGACATGTTTGCTAAATCAGGTTTCAGGTCGTATTCATACAATTGAAAGCCGCTAGAAAGCCATATATCAGAGCATTAATGAAATATATTGTAAAATACTACAGCAAAAGAAAGTGTTGCAACAAACCAATTAGTAACACTTTGCCAATGCTATAATCTAACAAATATAGCATCAATACCAAAAGCTATCACAAGATAGCATAATCAATAGCAAATAAAAAACCGCTATTAGATAACACATATAGCGTCAAACGAAAGCTATCATAAGATAGGCCATCAATAGCAAATTAAAAAAAAACGTTATTGTATAGAACTTATAGCATTAATACAAGAAACTATCATAAGGAAGACCAATTAATAGCAAGTCAAAACTAACGCTATCATATATTTCAAATAAGATAACAAACCCAAAAACACTATAATATGTGTGCAACTTATTATAGCTGCCGCTGATATAGAGTTTGATAACTCGCTATTAATGACATAAAATAGCATTTCTCTATTGCTAACAAAACCTATATTTCTTGTAGTGGAGGCCACTAGTTAATCTCTCCCTGAAGAAGTTTGCGAGTAAAGAAGTGAAGTCCTCAGAGTGAATCCTGGTTCGTACAGCGTAGGCAAGCCTTTCAAAGGCAAGGGGAAGTTCGTGGG
>NC_025688.1:11464049-11488260 GCF_000633955.1 Camelina sativa
AAGAATTGAATATGGGACAAGAAGGCATACTGTGATATTCACCGAGTGAATGGGCATTCAACACAAGATTGTAGTATTATCAAAAATTCACCTTAATTGTGGCCGGGTCGGAGGTTTCGGCTTCCTCCCTCTCTTTCAGATAGATTTGAAAAACTCCTCCATATTAAAGTTGGCTAGGTCTCGCTGCCACAATTAAGGTGAATACTCCCAAACCTCTTCTATAGGTACCTTGAAGAAGCGAATCAGTTTAATCATTGGTAGACCAAACTATGCCACGAGTTGGTACGATCAATTAAGAGACATTCGAGGGCAGCAGTTATGGAGGTCAGTTGGGGTCCCACCTAATCGATTAGAACTTGGAAATTACTTTTAACGAGCTCGAAACTCAGCACCTCGCGAAGACACACGACGAGATTCTTGGGATAACCCTTGATATAGCCAACTACAAGGTGTCAAAATATTGGTGGACACGAGAAGCTTGGTGGACCTGATTTTCAGAGCAACATCCAACAAATGGGGCTTAGTAAAACGACTCAACCCATTTTTTTCTTTTTAGTATAATATTTTTCTAGTGAACCCATATTCACTAACAACCTAACATCATTCATTACAAACAACGGAAAATACCAAACATTCAACCAACAAATTCCTCAATAGAATAAATAACCAATAATCAAAGATGTTTACAAACCCTAAACCCACGAAAACAGACTCCCCAGCCTCACATCTCCACCCACATGAATAGTCTCTCAAGAACAGGCAAAAGATTTCTCCCAAAAGCTCACAGAATTCAAAAGAACATTTCCTTTTTTTTCTTTTTCTCTCTGGAAACGACAAAAGAGGCTGACCATAGCCCTAGATCGACTTCCAGCCTTAAATACCACGGTTTAGGGTTTTTCCTAAACCAAACCGCTCCAATTCGATGATTTAAAACAAACCGATCGAACCAGAAATTGATGGTGTCGACCGACAAATTAGACTAGTATGATAACGGGAAATCTGCGTTTTATATTTTTATACAGGTTGCACATATTTACAGCGATTCGTCGATAACTCCCAACATACAACTCTGATTGTGTCAAGAGTTGCACCTATTGCACCTATTGTTTCAAGAGTTCCCGAAAGCTATCTCTTGGGGTAATCCGTGGATATGTCGACTGTCACCTGGTTAACTGGGCTCCATTGCAAAATCACATTGCAAGGGGGATGGTGATTTCCGACCTGGAAATTTTGTAGATAAGCCATATCTTGCTCTGAAATCCCAAACTGGTCAGCTAGATTGAATATGGTTTTGGGAACGCAAGTCTTAGATCAATGAGCTCCTGAGGTGTTTCTAAGAACTTTTGTCCCCACTGACGGCGCTAAAATATTGTTGTTGGATCCCACACTCAATGATTTTAGTTGTCAAAGAGAGATTTAATATACTGTATCAAAAATATTAAATAGCGAAATTAATCGAAATATAAAATAAACAAGAAAGAAAACAATAGTTGCTTAAGAAATGAACTAAATTAATCATATAATGTGTGTAAGAATATATGAAAAATATAGAGAGAAAATGTATTTGATAAAGGGAATAAATAATGCTTAACATGATTATTGGAAACAACAATGTTTGTGTCAGATATAGTGATGAAAAATGTAAAGGAAAAGTCCCCCTTCTTGGAGTCTTCACCTCCTCTTTTATAATTTCCTCTTTCCTCTATGGTGTCTTTATTTGGCCATTTAATCATTTGACTCTCAATTAATGCACATGTTTTGATGTCACATTTAATCCTTTGAATCTGTAGTTTTTCTTTGTCTCCTATAGAACTAGGTATTGTGCTGACTTGGTTTTATTAATCAACTTGACAAACCTATATATACAAGTTTAACTATAGGGTTTTAGGTTTAAAATAAACTGTCATAGAAATAACAAAGACATGATAGGTCCAATATACAAAACCAAACATATTACTTTAATACTCCCCTTCACGTTGAAATGTGAAGGTCTTGACCACCCAACTTGTACATGAGATAAAGAAATTGTGGACGACCAAGAGCTTTGGTAAAAATGTCCGCAAGTTGTTCTTCGAAAGGAACATGTTGAGTAGAAATGATGCCATCACGTACCGCATCGCGTACAACATGACAGTCAATCTCAATATGTTTGGTGCGCTCATGAAAGACCGGATTAGCAGAAATATGAATACCCGCTTTATTATCACAAAACAACCGATTAGGCATAGTTTGATCAATACCCAATTCCTTTAACAACCTACGCAACCATTTAATTTTGCGAAGTGCTACAGACATGGCACGACTATGCTTCATAGATTGAATGAGAGACGACATCCTGCTTCTTGCTTTTCCATGCGATCGGAGAACCACCAAGAAAAACAACAAGCGTAAAAAGAGAACGACGAGTCTTGGGACAAGAAGACCAATCAGAGTCACAATACACCGTGAGAGATAAATCCAAATATGGCCGATGAAGAATCCCTTGTCCCGTCGAGCCTTTCAAGAATTGAACAACAAGTAAAGCTGTGGTCCAGTGAACTTCCCTCATATTCTTCATAAACTGAGACAAGAAATGCACAGAATAATTGAACTCAGACTGTGTATGAAGAAGATATAACAGACGACCCATTATACAACGGCAGAGCGTTACATCAACCATGCGGGCTTATGGTTAGATGGTTGATTATGTTTTACTTGTGATTGATGTTTGTGCTTGGAGTTCTTATTGCTTGTGTGTATAGCCTAGTAGATGGGAGAATTGTCTCACTAAGTCTTTCTGGTAATATTTATGCCTCTCTTTTGTTTTGGTGTGATCGTGGAATCGGGGCGATGAAGTGTAGGATGTTCTAGAGGCTTAATTGATTGTGGTCTAGATATTGTTAGGTTGCTAAAGTTGAGTCGGTAGAAGATTGTAGGATGTTAGTGATTGTTTCTTGACTTGTTGGTTTTTGGATTATTCAGTGTTGGAACTATTATTGGTTTAACGGTATTGTTTGGTTATCCGCTATTGTTGATTGATGATATGTTGTTAGTGGGTATGAGACCACTAGAGATTTTTAGGAGATTGTTTCATTAATAGTTATGAGAAATATGTTATTATAAATAAAAAATACATTTATAGCTAAACATTAAATATTTTGTAAAATATGTGAAAAACTTAAAAAATCATTCTTTCTAGTAATATGAAGTATATTATATTATAATTGAAAATAATAATATACACAACTTTTAATTAATAATATAAAATTTATAATTTAACACCAAGAATTAAATAACCTCTTGATTTAAAAAAACTTTAAATTTTGTGTTTGTTAAAAAAAACTCTTATTTTCTTTATCCTAATAATTGTAACTCTTGAAAGTAATTGTTGTTCCACTGAATATATGATGACTTTATTTTTCTCCTATTTCTAGTTTTTTACAAATATTTACACAATTATTACAAGTTATGATAGCAATATCTAATTATATTTATATATCTCTATTCATATTTTTATTGTATTTTTTATTTTTGTTTTGTTTTAGTTTAAATTATTGTAAATTATTATTTTTTATAATAATAACTGTTATAAAAATGAATTAATTAATTGATGCATTAACTTTAGATTATATGTTTCTTTGATAATGTCGATTATTTTTTATAAAATTAAAAATAAGAAGTGATCATGTGGAGGATCGAGGAGGAAGGAAAACCAACTTTATATATATAGATGAAATTGTATTGAAAATAATTAAGAATAAACAGTCACTTATGTAAACGATTTTCTTTGCAATTGACTCGTTTGAGTTGATATTGTACTTTGCTGACAAAAAAAATAAAAATAAATAAATAAATATAAAGAACGAAATCAAACCATGCTAAATTTAATATTTGGATTCATCGTTTATATTCTAATGTGAAAACAACACAAACATAGTTTTTTTTTTGTCAATGAATACAAACATAGTTAAATATATAAAAGTCCCTTCGGGACATCTGATAAAAAGTTAAATATATAAAAAGAAGAACTTATAGAAGAAAAAAAAATTGTTTATGTGGGATATACGTGGCTGAATTACCTACTTAACAATTTATTATAAAAAAAGAATTACAAACCCTCAGATGATTTAAACTTGTTTTCACTAAATTTAAAATATCTTAAATTTGTCTCTTCAACCTATAAACCGAATTTATGTTATAAGTAACCGAAGTTGCGATGAACCTTGGATTCTTTTTTTTAAAACACTATATAAAGAAGAGAAAACAATTAGAGCTCTGCCTAGAAATCCTATGTATATGTATATGTAGATATGTCAATGTATTTAGCTTGTATTGTGTCCAGATTCTTTGTAAGCTAGTATACTATAGTGTTTCAGATTCATTTTTATCTTTTGTTTTAAGGCATCTAGATGGTTTGACAGTGTGTTACTTTTTTTGCTGTTTCAAATATAGTAACTAGTACATATTATAGTGTTTATTTATTTATTTATTTTTTGATAACTTAGAATAAATCTCTAAATGTATGGAGGAGTTCGATACTAATCCCAGGAAAAGATGTAGCCTATAAATAGATTTTTTTTATGAATATTCAGATACATCATAAGCAAAAACCCATATCCATATTACAGGTGATAAATAAATATCAATTATGCATCTGAAAAATAAGACGGCCTCCAACAAAAAAACCTTTTTTGTTCCTATTATTTTGTTAATTGTTTTACGGGCCCCATAAATTCGACGTCAGAGCTTCCTGATTGCTAAAAGTTCCCTTGTGAGTTGTGAGAAATTTAGAAAGAAAAAAAAAAAAAAAAAAAACCTATTTGTAGTCCTTTCGTATTATTTGAAGATGTGTTAAAGGAAAAGAAACTACAAAACTTTTGACTTTCACAAATTCAATTTAAAATCTTGTAGTAATGAAAACACAGACCCACCAACACAAAATACTCCTATACATCAATATCGGAGTATAAATCATTTACTTAGTGGTCCTATACAACTTATTACATAGCATGGGGTGGCAATACTTGAATAGTTCAATATATAAAATGATAGCTAGGTGACGAGGAAATTAAAGGAAGATAACAAAATATTACTTACTATTATGATGAAGCTTATTAAATAGCATGGCAAGACTTTAAGAGATGAAAAAAAATATATATAGGATGAGTAATATGACTCAATAAAAAGAAGAAATTCATAAGTATCCAAAATAAAATAAGGGAGAATTACGCTTGAAAAGAAAAACGGAAAACATAATTTTAAAAAAAATCTATGTATTTTTATTAGTTAATTAATGATAATAAATTATAAACTTTAAAAATTGAATACTCTCTTTTGGTTTAAAACTATAAAAAAAATTGTCACTATTGCCCAATAATATATCTATTAGTATTATATTTTAGTTAAAAACAAAGGGAGTATAGTTTTATAACATATCAAGCGGAGGATCTCATTTACGTCTCTTCTTCTTACATATTAACCATTGTGGTAAGGAAAATAACACGTAAACAGTGGCCTACATCTTTAAATTTCCACCACGTATTCAAAGTTCGGACGTCGTTACCATCTCAAGTAGGAATTTAAAATTGACAAAAAAAGAAACCAAATGGTCTATATATTTGTCTCACAAGTCTCTCTCAATGTCATCAAATCGTAAACACCAATAGAAAAGTTAATATGTCTAGCACAGAAGAAATAGTCAACAACCCAACTTCGGTTAATGGCGTTGTCCCATCCTCCACGGTCAAAAACACAACTCCCGTTGATGGCGTTGCCCCATCGTCCACCGTCCGAGCTACCATCGTCCAATCCTCCACCGTCTATAACGACACCCCCGCCACTCTAGGCAACAAACCATTTAGTTCTTCCCCTATTTATTTTTTTCTTTTGTGGGTTCGGGTAAATCCAGACAAACCCGACTAAATATAGGGACATAAAACGTTCTATACTTGAAATTTGTAGACAAGGCGGAGAAGTATATTTCCGAGGCGGCGAGCAAGGGAGCCAAGATAGTATTGTTCCCGGAAGCTTTTATCGGAGGCTATCCTCGAGGGTTTAGGTTTGGTTTAGCGGTTGGAGTGCACAACGTTGATGGCCGTGATGAGTTCCGCAAGTACCATGCTTCTGCTATTCAAGTTCCTGGTATGACTTCTATCTTATGAATTCTTCGTTGACTATATTCTTTGTTTCATTTTCTTATCTTGTCTTTATCTCTAAAAATGAAAAAAAAATTATACATTTTTGTATTCTACCAATCATAACTCCCAACAAAAAGTGCTCAATTATTTTGTGCTTATCCGAGTATCAAGAACACCAAATAAATACACACACCATGTCGACAAAAAATACAACACACCACCAAAGGATCCAATCTTTTCGGGTCCAAGAATTCGAATATACAAATATTATTTCAGGATCTTGAAGATCGGATCCATATGGTTTCAGTGTATAAAGTACTCTTCAATATCTCTGTTACTTGTTAATATGTTGATAGATACTCTGTTATAATTATCTAATTAATTTTTGTGTTTGTCAACAAATTTTTAATATGATATATTTTAAGGTTACGTTGTTACAAAATTGTATGGTTTAATGTTTTTTTTTGGCAAAATTATATATGTTGTTTTCGAGTTCTCTGTTTTTGTCAGTCTTAGAGTGGAAATTAATTGGAACTGGCGCATTATTGAGTGTTATAGCTCTAGTTTTATTGAGCACTCACACAAATGACCATTTCTTGAATTCACATTCTTTTTGGTTCTTGTGATGAATCTAGGCCCTGAAGTAGAAATATTGGCTAAGTTGGCCGGGAAACACAATGTGCACTTGGTAATGGGGGCGATAGAGAAGGATGGGTATACACTCTATTGCACTGCCCTTTTCTTTAGTCCTGAAGGTCGCTTCATGGGTAAGCACCGTAAAGTCATGCCCACATCTTTGGAACGTTGCATCTGGGGTCAAGGGGACGGATCAACCATCCCCGTTTACGACACTCCTATTGGCAAACTCGGTGCTGCTATTTGCTGGGAAAATAGGATGCCCCTCTACAGAACTGCATTGTACGCCAAAGGTCAGCTTTTACTATAATGTGACACATTTTGAGTTTTTTTTTTCTTTCCCTAAAGTTATATTTATCGAGTTGATGACACATATTGAGTCTCTCACCTAGCTTTTAATATGTGACACATTTTGAGTTTTTTTTCCTTTCCCTAAAGTTATATTTATCGAGTTGATGACACATATTGAGTCTCTCACCTAGCTTTTAATGTAAGATTCCTAACAATTTTCGATGTTTGACGCTGCAGGGATTGAGATTTATTGTGCACCAACTGCTGATTATTCGTTGGAATGGCAAGCGTCGATGATTCACATTGCCGTCGAAGGTGGATGTTTCGTGTTGTCAGCGCATCAGTTCTGCAAGCGCGGAGATTTCCCTGAGCATCCTGATTACTTGTTTAATGACGTAGTAGACGAGAAACATCCTGATCCTACTGTCTCCGGAGGCGGAAGTGTCATTATTTCACCATTGGGACAGGTTCTCGCTGGACCAAACTATGAATCAGAGGGTCTACTCACAGCAGATCTTGGTATATACACTTATCGTTTATATTCATCTTAAGCTATATCTAGAAACTAATATAAACTTTTTGAGCTAATCGTATTGATGACGTTCCTCATCCAGATCTTGGAGATATAGCAAGAGCCAAATTATACTTCGATGTGGTCGGACATTATGCAAAGCCGGATGTGTTTAACTTGACCGTCAATGAGCACCCAAAGAAACCGGTTACATTCATGACGAAGACGGAGAAAGCAGAAGATGACTCAAACAAATAGTCGAGATTTGTATTTCGTCTACTGGAGTTAATAATGTCAGTTATATGATGGATTCATGCTTTCGAAATGGTCTGTTGATTTTTTATCTTTCTCTATTTTATTTTTTTATGTGTGAAGTTTGTTTATCTTTCTCTTCAACAATGTAACAGAACTTATTGAAAATGCTATAAAGATCTATGTTGTTTAATAAAAACAATAATGCTTTGATTTCAGTTATGGTCTTTATTTTTCCTCTGTATGTCAAACACTGATCTTTTCATGTTTTGTTAACTTGCTAACGTATATAGTGACAAAGAAACATGGAAGCTGAAAGATATAAAGTCTCAAGACTAAATACCATTCAATTTGGCCGTCAAGTCTAAATTGGAGTTTGAAAAGTACTCGAAGTGTCGTTAGCTCAATCAGATTGGATAATGATGGCTAACCAAAACAAAAGTAAAGTCTAAATCATTCGAATTGGCCCTCTGAGTCCTAAATGTGAGTTTGAAAGTCACTACAAAATTACTTAAATTGTCGTTATATAGCAGAATCAGATAGGACAGTGATGGCTAACCAAAACCAGGAAATATTCAAATTAACATATAGGACCAGAATTATTGAGTTAGACAAGACATGCAAGTATCCTTCTCTCAACATTATTGCCACATCTTGCTTGTATAATTCATATTGCGTAGACCATTTCAACAATATGAGTCTGTCCATGGTTTGATTTTAATCCAAAATCATTTGACACTGGTGTGATTGATATTTATAATTCCTTACATAATAGTGGTAGATTAGGTACAAAGTTATTGTTTATCTGTGAGTTGAATAATTCGTATGTCCTTCATATAAAATTAAAGATTTTCGAATTTAAAATCATTTAGCTGTGAGTTGAATAATTAGTATGTCCTTTATATAAAATATACATATGATAAAGCCCTACTTTTAATGTAAGCCTAACAATTTTCATTTTGGGCCGGAATTGATCTTTTCGTCCTCATGGCAATCGTATTATTATCGATGACCAAAAGAAAAAGGCAATCGTATTATATTGTCCAAACTCCAAACAGTCTATGCTTGACATTGTGCTTGAAGGTGATGGTTTGTGTTGATGGCTTCCCAGTTCTACCAACGTACATGAAAAAGTCAGTTACATTCGTGTCAAAGATTGAAAAAAGAGGAGTATGACACAAAAATATAATCCATATATCTAATTCGTCAGCTTATCATCTCCATTACCTAATGGAGTTAAGTACATATTAAAGTTTGTTTATCGTTTTGTTCAATATTGTAAGAGAATTAATTGTATATGGTATGAGCTATGGTGTGTACCATATGCAATAATATATTGTGCCATCTAATTGCAAGTTAAAGTCAGTTTTTCTATTTTCTACGAAATTTTAGTGTTAGATTAGTATATATAGCCACTACAAGAAACTAAAAATGGAAATTATCCACTTCCAAATTGGTAAAATTAGGTCTGGGTAAAAAAATTGTACCCAAATACCCAACTCGGAACCCGATCCAGAAAAACCGGTTTGGATTGGGTCTAGTTATGTAAATTTCTCTTTGCGTCTGGTTTTGTTGCTTCATTTGTTTTTCTTTATTGTTTTGTTGGTTAATTTTTTTTCCTCTAGGTTTTTGCAGCAAGTATAATGTAGTGAACTGTTTATTTTTAAGAAATTTGGATATTCTTGGGGTTTTTTTAAAAAAAAAAAATTTGAAATGAAGTTAAGATTGTATAATAAAAGCTGTTGTCTAGCTATAGTCTAATTATGCTTTATTCAAATTATTTGTCATGTTGTGGTTGGATTGTTATTTACCTTTTTTATATGTGGTTGTAGTTTATCGTTATTTCTCTTTGCGTCTGGTATTGTTGCTTCATTTGTTTTCTTTTATTGTTTTGCTGGTTAATTTATTTTCCTCTAGGTATTTGCAGCAAGTACAATGTAGTGAACTGTTTATTTTTAAGAAATTTGGATATTTTTGGGGTTTTTTTTAAAAAACAAAAATTGAAATGAAGTTAAGATTGTATAATAAAAGCTGTTGTCTAGCTGTAATCGTTAGTTATTATTCAAATTATTTGTCATGTTGTGGTTGGATTGTTATTTACCTTTTTTATATGTGGTTGTAGTTCATCGTTTTAATTATTTTCATATGTATTTAGTAAACTATGGGAATAATTTTTTGTCAATGCTTTTGTGTTTGTAGTGAATAGGTAGTGGATTTTTTTATGAAAAAGAAAATAATATCAATTACTTACATTTATGTTTTTATTGCTTTTATTTTGTGTTTCAGCCGTGGGGCCCAATTCTCTGTAAGCCTTAAAATGTGTTAGTCTATTGGATTATTAGTGGGATGTTATTGAGTTTGGAATTGATTAGTTCTCTTTGAAAATAGGATGTCCTCGTGAACAGATAGCAGATAAGAAATTTTTGCAATCTGCAGGACAATATGAGTCTTGAACCTATTTCTTTGATGCTCTTAATCCTTTTCATTCATCCCTTTCATTGATGCATAATTCTTCATCTTTTTGGCGTATTTGGGTGATTTACTCCTCGCTTCGCATCCATAGGGGGTAATTGGTTCTCCCCTATTGATTTCGTTCAACGTAAGTGTTAATTGGTGTGCAAATTTGTTTATTTAAAATGTGTTGTGTTCCTTTGATTTCTTAATTAATTAATCCATTGTTTTTGTGATCTTAGTTGTAAGTTTAGTTTCGTTTGGCCCCTCAGTGAGTGTTTGGGTTGGATGTTAATTGTGTTTTGTTAAATTATATTTTTGTGTTTATGGTGCTCTTATTTTATACATTTTGGGGTGTTTATTTTTTGGCGGGTTTAGATTTTCATAAAATTTAGTTCTACGGTGAACTTAATGTGGAACTCGAATTTCTGCATCTTTTCGGTTTACTAACGGTGTGTGCATCTCTTACCGTCTTTCTGTTTGGTGAAGGTTTTGCAAACGACTGCCAAATAATGTTAATTGAGTTTTAGTTGTGTTTCCCTGATCCTTTGTGAATGTTGCATGTCTTTCCTTGGTTTGATTTGTTTTTCCTTTTGGTTTTTTATAGCCGAGTTTTTCTAAGCCGAGTTTTTCTATGATATAGTTGTCCCTGAAGGTAAAGACCTCTTTGCATATATTTATCTCCTGGTGGTCGTAATACTTCGAGACCTCTTTTGAGAGAGATTGTGGGAAGTTTCTTCAGTATATGTTGATCTTGTATGTTCTGATTTTGTTGTGATGGTAAGCGGCGGATTTTTTTTTCCCATCTTTTGTTTTCTTGCCATACTTTCAGTTTTGTTCCTTGGTTCTCTTGTTTTAATTCTTTTGGAGGCGTTGGTAATGTTTATGAAGGAGAAAAACAAATATTTTTGTTTCAAATTTTGGAAATTATTTAAGGATGATAATATTGGTAAACCTTATTGTTGTTCCTTAAGCTAAAAGAAAAAGACAAACTTGATCATTTGTTTGTAGTAGTAGCAGTGTGCGCATCTACTTTCCATATCATTGATGGTGCAGATGGCAGTTGGTTGGACTTTTCCCAATGTAGTGTAGTAGCATTGTAGTTTTTGTACATTGACTATATGTAACGACTTCTTGATATCTTTCCAGCATCGATCACCCTTTGCTTTGTTTTGTTTCCAGCCTAGCTTGTCCAACCAAAATTTTCCTTCCGCTGTGTCACCGCTGCACAACTTCACAATTCCGTAAAGGTAAATATTGTTGTCTTAACTACCTTATGCTGCCTTTTTCAAGGGTTCCAACCCTATTTATGTGTTGTTCTTGTGAAAATACTCCTGGATCCCTTTGATGTAGTGGGCCTGCACAATCCACTTGTAATGCATTTTTCCATGAGGTCTTGGTATTTCGTTAGTGCTGCTAGTGGATTCATGGCTAGCGGCCTTATATTGATATTCTTGTAAACTCGGTGATCTTGGGCTGCCTTGGCTAGATATGGTGATGCTTGCATAACATGTCTGACTGTTGTGCGTGAAATCCGAGCAACTCGAGAGATTATATCTCCGAGCATGTTGTTTGGTAATTCTTCAAGGGAGTAGGGTGTGTTTCGCAGCATTTTTTGCAAGTTGTGTGTGAATTTTATGTTTAGACTTTTTCCTAGAAGCATAATCACACAAGTCATTAGTACCACATTACTCGTCCTCAATATCAACTTCTAACCCCGTTTTTATTCTTTCTTCACTGTAGGGAAAACACATATAGATATGTTCAGGGAAGATCAAGGTAAAGGTTACAAAAACTTGATGAATAAATAATAGAATATCAAATACCTTTCTGCATAGCGACAAGATATTGATAGAGCATTCTGATTCTGCTATTAAGCATCTTGATAGCACTATGGATTCCAATAAGATGAGCAGCCACTGCAATACATCGAGGAATTAACCTAAAACTCCATGCAATAACAAGTCAAAATAACAATAAATATGCAGGGTTACAATAATTGCTTACATTGAGTTGCTGCTGAGCCTCCATCAGATGGCTTAAGATGAGCAACATGATCAACCGATATCCTTTCAGCTTCAACTGTCTGCATGAATTTACAACCATCGCTATATTATCAAAATTTCACTCTCGTATCACATAGATAAAATTAGGGATGTCAATCGGGCTGGCCCGGCCCGGTCTAGCCCGAAACCCGTAAAGCCCGCATATGTTTGAGCCCGGCCCGACCCGGCCCAAAATATTTTGGAGCCTATATTTCAAAGCCCAAGCCTGGCCCTAACAGGGCTACATGGCTTTTCGGGCTTTTTCGGACTTATCTTACCGATCAAAAATTTAAACTTATAAGCCTTAAAAAACAGTGTTTGAAGGTGCACTATAAAACAAATCAATCAAAAATTTAATAACTCATATATATTCATTGCAACCAACTTAATTTAATATAAAAAGATTAAAACTAAACAAAATTTTGATACTTTAACCAAATAAACTAATATATAATTCATATAAAATATCATAGATAAAAAATTTTAAAGTATTAAGTATGGTTTTTAAGTAAATATAAAAACTAGGATTAGAGTGAAAAACTTTAATCAAATATTGCAATCAAACAAAAACGTTAACAAAAAAGTACAAATATATTTGTTAAAGGACTTTTAGCCCGATCGGGCTAAGCCCGAAAAACCCTATAGCCCAAACGGACTGAGCCCGAAAGGCCCGATTTTTTCTGGACATATATATTTAAGCCCGAGCCCGCTATTTTCAGGGCCGGGCCGGGCCAGCCCGCGGGCTTTGGTCCTAATTGACATGCCTAGATAAAATACAAATCAAGTGGCTTAAACTCATACCTCAATCGTATAGCTTGTATGCACGAAAATCGACTAAGGAATCCCATCAATGACATTCAACTCTAGTTTTGGAGAATCAATGATTACCATAGTCAATAAGATGATAATCTCTAAAACAATTAAGACAATCAATGATGGATAAAAACCAATTTACCGCTTTCGTAGATAGTCTCTGGAAGATCCTTTTGTGAGTGATTGATAGCCGGATTTAGAAGAACATAAACAGGGGTTTAATTAATGTCCATCAGTTGTAGATGAAAACACCTCACAATCAGTAAAACAATAGAGAACCATCTCAGATTGAAACAATGAATCTGCAACTCACAAATTTGTGGATAAGCATAGAGTCGCTTCCCGTAGAGTACCATCCCAATATGTAGAACTTAGGGAACATCTTCTTATCTAAAATCCTCAAAAACGTACAAATTATAACCTTAGCGAGAACGATATAAAGAGACAAAAAGCGAGAGGGAATATAAAAAAACTTACAGAGTTCTTGCTTCTTCTCAAGGAAGGATCTATCGAGATTATCAGTAGTAGGATCAAACAAAAGCTCGAAATTGTTGAAGATATCAACCGTACAGCCGATCTGGAGACCGATCACGCATCCATAAACCCTAGGGTTTTGAAGTAACATCGCGTCGGTGTTGCTGAAGCCATTTACCAGTTGCGCAAGAAGCGGTGGGAGGGTTGAGTCTTAACCCTAGTGAAGTGATCAGATATGTTGAGCATCACCAGAGGATGCAGCTTGAACGTGAGACCACTCGATGAAGAAGGCGCTCGACGAAAGTGGCACCATGAGTTGGCCTCCTTTTTTGACGTTGCGGGCAGGCTAGTGACGAAGCATTCTTCCGACGATCGGTGGTGAAGACGGCCAGCTTTGAGATTTTCGAATAAAAAGACAATGGAATCCATGTTAGTCAGTAGAACTTTCAGAGACAAAGAAAATTATAAGAAGCATGAAATTGGAGAAGATGACATTATATACGACTTAAACTTACGCCAATTGAAGAAAGAGTAGTGGGTCTTGAATTGATAGAGAGAGCATTGAACGGCTTGAATTACCGTTATACAGTAAGACGTTACTATGGAGATGGAAGATAGGGAAGATAGTGAAAGGGTGTGGAGGAGTGGCAAACATTAATTTCAAATATATCCATTAGGTGAACCGGGATGAATGAATGAAGACGGGGAGGGACGCTTCAGGTTGCACAACGGAGGACGGTGGAGTGGAGTCTCGTGGAGTGGGGTTTTATTTCACCGGCATCTTCAACCCCACTATATTTTAAAGTCAAAACTCTATTATAGAACAACATTTGCTCCAACCGTACTCTATATTTTATTCTAAAATAGAGAAAATGATAGGATTGCTCTATATATGGAGCAACGAAATAAAACATGTATTACTAAGGGCATCTCCAACCTCACTCTATTTTAGAGTCAAAACTTTATAATAGAGCAACATTTGCTCCAAACCTACTCTATATTTTACTCTAAATTAGAGAAAATGATAGGGTTTCGCTATATATAAAGTAACTATATTTTCATCTCTATTTTTAATGCTCTAATATAAAGGAAAAAATAGAGATATACATTGGAGATGGTCTAATAGATTGGGCTTTTAAAGAGATATGGGCCAATCAAATAGGAATTCCTTAGTGGGTAATGTGGAAAATTTGGCCTGATTAAACAGAAGGAGTGGCTGACGTGGCAGCACCAGGAGTGATGAAATGAAACTTTATATATATATATATATATATATATATATATATATATATATAATATTAATAATATTTAGCATTGATATAATTCAATTATCCAAAATTATAATTATAATTTTGAATATATCAATTAGTTTTATACCTAAATACCTAAAATAATTAAAATATCTAAAAAATATATGTTACATATGTCAGATACGAAAGAAGGAGACGGACCACAGCAGAGTAACGCCGGAAACGAAACTGGAAAATGCGGTTTGGACTTAAATAACTGAAACGAGATTAGATTTGACGGGGGAAAAACGGAACAGCAAAAAGAAGACATAGTCAGCGCCGTAGGGCATAGTCTCTTTTGACGACTAGAGAATAACGGCTAGGGCGAACTTAAACAAGGAGAGAGAAGAGAGCTACTTTATTCAATAGTTGAGTGAGTGTTATTGTGATTAATCTATTACTTTCTCATTAAATACATCTCCCTTTGATATACATCCCCTTTGGCAACATTATCTATATATTACTTTTAGTCTACGTAGAATTCTCCAAATTTATGTAAATTTTGCTCTTTGAGCTATAGTGGCAATATAAATAGGTGAGATTAGTTATTTTTTGTTGAAAGTTTTTGTGGCAAGATAATAAGAAGATATATTTCTTCATTTCTCCATTCTCTTTAGTTCTCATTCTCTCTGTTTTTTTCTCTTTTTTTGATCTTCTTTACCACTTGTCAAAACTACTACATATTTGGGCAAAAATAATCGATTCGTTTAGAGACTACGGAAAACAAGAAATAGAAGTTGAATAGTTATTTTATTGATCAAAGTCTCGAGCTCAAATACAAGAATTCAAGGCACAATGAGTCAATCTATAAACACTAGCCGTGTTTTTGACTTGAGTCGTGTGTCTTGTGTTTTAGGTCTCTTGCTTTACTTTCGATGATCCCTCTCGTGGAGGCTGCTCTCCTCTTATATAGAGATCTCTTAACCCTAATTCCTTAGGATATGTCTTGGGCTTGCCGACTTTATCTATGATAGGGTCGGTCACGAGACTCTTGGCCCACTAGTAAAGTTGGTCGTTAGACTCTTGGTCCATTAACAGATCCAGTCATATGACTTTCGGCCCATTGACGAAGTCAGTCGGGAGATTCTCGGCCTCGTGACAGAGTCAATCACGAGACTCTTAGTTTATTGAACCAATAAGGAAACTTTTCCTTTTACAAGATATGATCATTGTTTACGTTGACTTCATCCAATAAAATATGTGTTGATTAAATAAATTCAATTTATTTAATTATGATGATAAAATTATGCTCAACACTACACACATAAACAATAAACACAAAGATATATATACAGTCATGTTGGGATACAAACCAAGTCCCACATCTGATGTTTAAAAAGACTATCATTAATATATAAAGGGTTAGGGTCAATCTACTAATTGCCAACTGGTTTTTAGTTGGAAGTCCAAGATAAGCCCAAATTTAACATGGTATCAAAGCCCAAGGTTAAAATTCTGGTGGACCTAGAAAAGTGGATACGGACATGCCTCTTGTTAATCCGAGTAATGGGGGCCCAAGAAGGGGTTTATTATCAGTCCAAGTGGGATCGGTTCGAGATGGAGTTATCATTTCGCGAAAGCGTGTTAAAATCTCATATGTGGTCCTTGGTCTGAAGGGGAGATTGTTGGGATACAAACCAAGTCCCACATCTGATGTTTAAAAAAACTATCATTAATATATAAAGGGTTAGGGTCAATCTACTAATTGTCAATTGGTTTTTAGTTGGAAGCCCAAGATAAGCCCAAATTTAACAAGTCATACAGAGATATAGTTTATAACACATTCACTTATTATATATAGGAATGTCAAGAATTTAATAAGGAAAATAAGATGACCATCTAAAATAGAATAACTAGGTAATAACTTGTGTTGTTGCACGGATAAAAGTTTTGTTTGAGATATACATTGTAAATATATTTATTTAGTTATCCATTATAGATATACATTATATATAAATATAATACATATTTATATATAATGTTGAACTACATAGTTATCCAAATTAATATATATATATATTCATGTCATTAATTGGTGATCCTACATTTTTTTAGGGCAAATATAGGTATTGTTTTTAGCAATAGAATAGACGTTGAGCTAGTTTCAAATGATCTTCGATTCTTTCACCATTAGAGATTTATAAAATTATTTGAAAGGTAATATTATTTATATTTCTAAGATATGATTTTAAATATATATATTTTTTACATCTCATAATATGGTATATTATTATATTACAATATATAGTGAAATTAATTTAATTTCAAAAATATGTAGGGGATAATATTTATCAATTTTTGAATAATATTAACCAATTTTAGAATTTATAGGAACAAAATATTTTGTATATAAATAAATTGAATAGCAGTGGCAATTGACCAAAAAAAAATAGTAGTAGCAGTTTTATGTAAGATTATGGAATATTAAGGGCAAATAATAAATTAGAAACAGAGCTCTCTAGCGACGACACGTCAGCTTTTTTTTAGATAATGCTTCTCTTTTAATATATAGGGGATATACACAGGAAACTCCCATTTTATTCTTAGACAAACACCAATGGTAAGGGAAATGGCAAATTTTCCAAGAAAAAAAACCCAACTTATTTTTATTTGTACGTTTAATACTTAATACTTTTTTGTTGGAATAAAAATATCTAAAATATTAAATTGGTGCCAACTAAACGTTATCTTTGAATCGTTGGTAGATTCTAACCCAGGCATTAACAGCCGTTAATGACCTTTACAGAATTACTAAAATTTTTGTCACACCTAGTTACGTAGATATATACGTCTTGTTTATAAAACTATCTTAATATATCGTCTTAGTCTAGTGGTAATGAGTGTGTTTTACAACCATCCGACCCGATGTTCGACTCCTCCTTGTATACCTCCATTTAAAAAAAATGGCTTCACCTTCCTGGCTTCCTTAACCGCAATCGCTGACGTAATATGAGTGATTTTTGGAGCTTATGAGGCAGATCGATCTCGTCAAATTGTTACAAAATCCCTAACGAATAATCATGGTAGAAGTTGGAGAGTGGGTTCGAACATTGGATTTAATATCTACAACAAGAAGGTTTTGAATGAAGTAGCTTTTTATGTGATTCTCCTAAGGAACCGACGCTCTAAGGTAGGTAGACTGATAATCCTAAAACTTTGAAGACTCGCGAAGTTGGATGATAAGGTGTGAGATGAATTCGAAAATCCTTATGCCCCAAACTCTCTTCAAACAAACCAAAAAAAGCAAGGTGGTGGAACTTTAGATAGAAGCTTCGCGGAGACAGATGACAAGGCGTGAGACGAATCCCGATAATGTTTGTGCCCTAGACTCTCTTGTAACGACTCTTCAATCTTCAGCTAGTGAATGGCAACATCAATTGCGGCAGAATCACTTGATAATCTGAAAATTCTTTGATGTAGCCCACCAATGAGAACTCTTTGATGTAACCCACCAAGGAGAAAGAACAAGTCCCAAAAGGAACAAAAGAGTTTACCACTCTCACATAAAAGATAAAAGATTTCTTGGATTATTGATGTTTCTCAAATGAGATTACATGTGTTTATATAGGGATAAGAAACTTAGTAACAAAGCCAAGTATTAACTATTCTTGAAACTAAAAGACAATAAAGATAGATAGTTGAATGAAGACCCAACTCTTGAAGTTTTCCTTCCCAAAGTGAGTTGAACTCTATTTTCATCGCTCCTCTTTGACCACAAAATAAAAGGATCATTTTGGGCTTTCTTAGACTTGAATTATGCTCAAAGTGGACTGTACTTGATAGACATCATCTCCAATAGAATTTCTCATGCTTTCTTTGGCCATAAGCTTTTGAATTAACTCATTAAGTGTTTCCTTGATCTTCTCTCTTTGTCTCTTTAGTCCAATTTGCTGATTAGAAACAACATGGGCTGTATGATTTCTTCACCTTAGGAATAGTAGAAACAACTCATGGTTTTCATACATAATTCTGGAATCACCTAAACCAATTTGACCTAAAACTCTTCATATGAAGAACTAGATTGACCTCCTTTGGCAAATGAAGCGTAACTTTGTGGGTTGTTGGCCAAATCTTGTGTTTTTGCCCTTGTTGGAAACTTTGGGACTCATTAACATCCTCCAAATAGTTTCGTGTCTAAATTGTTTCTGAGTCTGTCTGTGTAACACGATCTTTTTCTCATACGCGAAACTGGGACTAAGATAGATCCACCGACTTGAAATATCCATAACTTTCACATATGAAATGATCTTAATGTGATTCCAAATCTCCGTGGTTTTGGAATGGATCAAGATTCCAGAAACGTTTGGTTCATAGCTTGAATCCTTCTCATGTGATCGGAATCCTCCGTTGAATGCTCATAGGTCCAATATCGTGTGGCCATAAGTTCACCTGATTTGTAAAATGAATAACTCCTTCATCTGAACTCTGATTGGACTGATTCCACTTCGAGATATACTCTAAATGAGGTAAGAATGTATCCCAAATAGGTATTTGGCTGGAAGAATTGATCTTCGACTTTGTTCATGTTGAACAAGATTCAATGGTCTCATGATCATATCAGTTTTGAACGACAATCGCGGTGGTGGACTCGACCGAGAAGAGATGGCGACTCTGGTCGTAGTTGTTTTTCAACATAGGAGGAGCATTGTGTTAAATAGTGAGGAGGTAGAAGAAGGAGATAACGATTGGGAGAAAGAAAAAAAAGGATTTGAACACGAGTATAGTCGGTTAAAAAGTCAAGCCATTACCACTAGAGCAAGTTCAAATATTTAAATAATTATGTAAATAGGTTCTATATATCTAATTAACTAAGTGTAATTGAAATTTACCGCCCGCTAGTAATTATTAGGTATTAAACATTCAAATAAAAATAAACTGAGATTTTTTTTTTTGAGAATTTCATGAATTGTATTAGCTAGCGGTCCACTAATGGTTCAATCATGTCCTTACCATCTATACCAGTCCCGTCTCGGGCTTTGAATGGGGAGTGGGAAAAGGAGTGGTTCTTCAGCCCAAGTGGTCTCTCCACTTATGTATTTCCCATTTAGCAACCGCAAAAACGACAAAAAAAAAAAAAAAAAAAAAAAAAAAGNGGGAAGAGAAAACATGTATATAAGAAACTCTTGTTTTTTAGTAAAAAAGGTGAACGGACCATTTTATCCAGATATATGGGGGTGTTTCAAATAGTCCAATAGTACAAGTTGTTGTAAAAGAAAATAACAATACAATGAGGAAGAGAAGACAAAAAAAAGTTTCCTATAAATCTAATACTTCACATCTTTCGTCATCACAACAACAAGAAAGATAAAAAAAAATCCAAACTTCTTATAGTCAAGCTGTAAGAGTGTAAGGTATATATTTTTTTTCCTTCAAACATATGTACATTATGAGACAAGAGATGCAATTATTTGGACGTCACATTAAGATAGCATATAGCTATAAGCCTATATAAGCTAACCCTACTCCTTACATAGCTAATATTAAAAGATTAACCCATTTGTATTAGTGCAGTGGTTGGAGGATTCAGTACATTCCGATACGATTCCACTATGAATAAAGTGATTCCACTGTTTGTAGATTGATATATAATACACATTGAAAATGAAGCGATATGTATGTTTAAACTTGATTTGTTTTTTTTGTTGGTTACATTATTATACTATTTCATCAGTTTGTTCATAATGGCCATAATATTTTTATGTATAAACAAATAAAAACACAAAAGGAAACCAAGTAAGAGGACGGCGATCCAGCACGCCGCCGTCTCCATAGCCGTTTCCTTCTCTCGCCGCCACTTCATATCCGCCTTCCCCGTCTTCCTCTCCATGAATTCTTTATACTTCTCTTTACCTTCTTCTTCCCCTCCCACCCTAAACCTCCGACGTTCCATTCCCATCGCCGATGCTAAGATTACCAAACTATTCTTCCCTCCTAAATTCTTTCCCTCCATGTCCTCCGCTACTAGGCTCACCTCTCTTATCTGCACCTCCGCCTTCTCCTCTCCCCTCCGACTAAACGCCGCCACAACCACTGTCACCGTGAACTCGACCTCCTCCGACTTCTTCTTCTTCTCGCCCACGACGAAGACCGTGGAGAATTTTACGTGGACTTCTCCGGTCAGCCAGTGACGTTCCACCGAGACGGGTCTTCGGGTTGATACATCCGCCGCGCGTTTACGGGTCGGGTCAATGAGTATCCAACTCAAGGAGAGATTCTTTTCCAAGTCACTTTTCCACGTGTCACCTTCCCATTGTTCAGCCAGCGAAACCCTGGTCGATATCAGTTCTTTGGGCTCGACAAGATCAACACGCATAGGAGAGCAGAGGAACCAACCGGAGACAGTCTCTGTCACATGAACCTTTGAGAAAATCACTTCGCCTTTGTAGAATATATCAACGGCTGAGACTAACTCCGTCGTACATTCAACGGTCGGTGGGAGATTGATCATCACACCATTGTGTTCAAGAAACGGAAAAGAATCGGAGAAAAACGTCCGGTGACCGGCGGGGAACGTTGAGATGATGCTTTGGATACGTGCGTCTAACGTAGAAGGCCACGTGAGGGAACATTGTTGCTTCCAGAGGGATTCTTCCGAGGAGAAAGAGTGTAGGTCAATGCAAGTGCAGCTCAAGGCGGCGAGTGAAGCACCGTCGACACGGGTTAGGATGTTAGAACGTAAAACATCGGAGGACACGGCGTTGATTCCCGAACTTTTGATACGTGATGGTTGCTCCACCATCGACGAAGACGAAAGCATGATGAGATGAAGGATTGAGTACTTTGAAGGAAGTGCTCTAATGAAGCATTTATTGAATCTTTTCGTAGCGTTTTCTATAGACAATTACATTATTTATTGAATAAATAGTACGTACTGGTAGAAAAATATATTATTTTTTTTGGTTGTTAACTATATGGCACACTAGCTAGAGCATGATAAACCCCATAAAACTATATAATAAGAGCGTGTTTGCTTTCGTAGCAATACTGTATCACGTTTATTTATTAAAAAAAACTCTTAAAAAGATACACAAGCAAGCAATGATGTTGACTTGAAACTTACAAGTAGTATACACACTATACACAATCTTTGATGAAGGAATCGATTTTGTCGTTGGAAAAAGAAATAAATCAAACCAATCAAGATCTCATTATTCAAGTGATAATGTTTTTATTTATTGAATACTACAGATATATGGCCTATATATGTTAGTTAGGTACTCTTATCATTAGAGTATAGTTTACAGAAAAATCATAAAAACAAATCTAAGTCTAGTTTTACAGTATTTATAATTACCATTTAACTTAAAAAATCATTTTCCCTTACTCGAGACCCCACCTACAACCAACTGGGCGATCTAGGTCGATGCGCTATGAGATTTCATTTGTTTAATTGTATGTAAATAAATATCAAGTCTTTTGTTAAAATTAAATATTACTAAATCACACACACACACGCATGTACACATGTATATATAAATAGTGATTTCCTTGTACCACAAAGGATTCTAGTTTTTTTTTTAAATAAAGATTTCAATATCAAATGAATTTTGTTAAATGAATTAAGAAAATATGAATTTAAGACGACTTAAAATTGAATATAAGACATCAATCTAAGACGATTAGAAAGGAAAAAAATGAGTTTTGTTAAAACTAGCTAATGTAAGAAAAGCTAGCTCCATAATAAATTAAAAGATTATACTACTAATCAATTTATTGAAAATTATTGACATGTTTTAAGTTCTCACTTAGTCAGACCCTCAACTACCGTACATTGGGCATATCGAGCATAGGAATTAGGAATATTAAACTCCATTTTTTATTTATTGATTTGGATCCTATCATTGGTTTGATTTTACTTGCATTATTTACAGTTGACAATATGATTAGATTTAAAACATCAGCATGCGAATTGTGTGATTTCCAATTTTCCACGTTAATATTTATAAATATATTGACCGGCACTTTACACAGGATAAGCCATTATATTAAAATATATTGATAAATTATGCGGATCATGACATATCAAATATATTTGGCACTTAGCTAGGAAATAATTGTTAATTAAATTAGAGATCTTGGGTGATTGGAACTTGTCTTGTAATTGTTGCTGTATATTCACCAATTTTTCTTAAAATAATTCAGTTGACCAAAAAAAAAAAATCTTGGGGTTAATTAGAATCTAAAGAAGCTCGGCATAGCTCTCTACTAGGTAAACAAATATGGAGGACGGTTCCAAACCCCTTACAAGCCTTTCTATGGTCACGACCATTATATTATGCAGTGAGGAGTACTTTGACATAACAAAAGTAAACTAAAAAAAGGTTTTAGAGTTCGATTAGTTCATATTCCAACATCTTTTCGGATATTCCTCCTTGAACTCATCATATTCCTTATAAGACCAACCTTAATCAAAACTGTAAGAATAGGTGGGTTTGTCGACAATAGGATTGTGGAGTGTAATAAAGATGCTCTTGAAGAAGTAAGTGTTTATACACTTATATATACATGAGGATACTCCACTGATTCTTGCCACAATAGTGGGACCAAGGAGTGTAAAAGATTGTTAACTGACAACTTAAGCAAATATTCAGTAAAGTGGCTATTGGGTAATGAGTCTGATGATGAAGGTTCCTCCTCACAGTCCTTCATTCGAGGGTTCAATTCTAAATCCTTCGTTTAGTAAGTTTTGGAAATTTTAGACAAAACCTAAATCTATGGAAAGCTCTTACTAACGCTTTGGTTGTTATATTCAATATTAATGAAGTCGAAGTTAACAAAGGAAGCTAAATGTTTTTGAAATTTGTTATGGACAAAGTGGTTTCAACCATTTTTTTAGTGAAGACATTTATTGGAATGATTGGATTACAATATGATGGAAACTTCGCTGCAAGCATTACATGATAGTGTATTAAAACGTAAAAAAAATGTAGTTCCTTTGAATACATAATAGAGGTTTGAAGTGTCCAATTTGGAAAGTTTGAATTTTAACTAAATGTCAAATTGATCATTTTAGAGGTTAGAAAAGATTCTCAACCCACAAATGTGCGTCAGAACCCTGTTGTGTCGAGTCGTGCCATGCCAAATTGGACCAAAATTTGAGATTTGAAATCTGGATATGACATTTTTTTTTTGTATTGCTTCTAAGCTCGACCTAACCGTTATTTCTCTGGCACAATCCCCAAGGTCTCCTCCCTCGGCGGCATCGCCGGGAAATTGCTCTGTTTTCCATGTGTTCTTCTCTTCTACTTAAGCTTACTCTTTGTCTGTTTTGACGATGAACGCACCAGATGTTCATCAAGTCCACACTCATCGAATCTCCCCCCCCCCCTTCTG
>NC_025688.1:11488644-11499036 GCF_000633955.1 Camelina sativa
TAGCCTCTAACCGCAAAATCTGAGACTTCAAATAGCCTTCTCTACCTTGTGCTTCGTCCTTGTCACATGCGTCCCTTGAAGTCAGCTTTATCATCTCTCTGCTCTTCGGATCTAGATCCCCTCACCAAGCGTGTTGTTTGGTCGCAGTTGGACAAGAGCTCTGTGTTGACGCCGGAGCTGTGCAGACCTTGACAAGCCCCCAAGACCCAAACTATGTCCTTCAAAAATCTAGGTCTGTTCCAAGTCTTCAATTGCTTTCCCGTAGCATACCTTTGTGTCGATTTATTGCTTCAGTTGTCCAGAGACTGCAATTTGAACATAATCACTCATCGTTGATCTATGGTTGCAAAGTTTATTTGAGAACCATGTCATTAGAATTGCTTAGGGTCTCTACCTCTGACCACCAAAGACTGATGAGGACCGGCATTATGACCTCTTCTCTGTTGAGAAATTGTTACCGGTTCCTCTTACGTCTACTCTATTTATCTCATATGCGCCTTCAACTACCCCAATTGCTAATCTGCATTAGTTGTTCTGAGACAGGATGTCTCAGAAAGATCGGCATTATGATCTTCTCTTAAAGGAGAGAAGATTACCGAAGCCTTCCCACTCTCTCTACATATCCTCCTTGTGCCATGAATGTAGTCAAGTACAAATAAAAAAATATAGGATTTATGTTCTCCCTTCGGCAAAGTCTGAAGAATATCGGCATTATGACCATAGCTCATAGAAGTGTGGTTACCAAAACTTCCTCAAGAAAGCCATGCCCAACTTAAATCCTTCAACCACCCTCCTCCTTGCCAATGAACCGATCAAACCATTGTGTCTCTCGGCTATGGAAATCCTCTCAACGTCCCAATGTCATCTTCATACGGACCATCAACCACATCTCCATCTTGCCTGTGAATGTGGTGTCGATGCACCTTGAGCTTGATTGCGGTTTGATGTTTTGCTCAAACCTCCAACACCTCTTGGCTATGGCTGTCGACTTATCTATATTTTAGTTTGTTATTTATGTTTACTATCAAGCTTTATCATTGAAAACTCTTAAACTTTGTAGTCATGATTACTGTGTCTGATGAATGGAAGAAAGAAAGACTTGTTTGTTTAAAAAAAAAAAAAAAATCTAATTCAACAAAAGGTTTCCTCTCTCGATTGGAAAAAGAAGAATGGACATGATGATTTGATACTTAACTCTTGTCATTCTCCATCAATGCTCATCAAAATCAATAATCTCCTTATTTTTTCCCTACTTTTACGTAAGTCATCCAGTCATATCGCTAGTATTTTTGATCTTCTGATTATGGATGTTTGCAAATTAGAAGAAGTACAGTTGTATCTTGGAAATCTTGCTACTTTAAAACCACACACAATACGACGAGGCGTTGGAAGATTTAAGGAAAATATCCAACGTTTCATCTTTGTTATTTTTATTCACTTATTCACAAAAATTTGAAGCAAATAGATAAAAAAAAAAAAAAATGATAGTAGATATAAAGATAATAGTAGATAAATCTCATTCTAAATCCAAAGTAGAAGATCGTCCATAATAAAATTTCAACATTTGCAAAAGAGCCAATGCGAACCTTCATTTCCTATTTAAACAAATTTTGTGTTTTTTACGTCACCATATTGTCTAGTGCTTGTGCTTGCAACGATGATTCCATCTTACCCCAAACCCCGTCATTCCGATAAAACATCTTCACCAAAATATCATATCCACTGGAAAAGAATTGAAATGACCAAGTTCCAACTTCCAACCACTGTTTGAGATGTGTTACCAAAAAGAGTTGGAAACAATCTTCTCTTTTCGTTCTACTGCTCCGTACCCTGGTTCGAATCTAAGAAGAGCTAGGGTATTGAACTTGACATTTTTCAGCCCCTTTTCAAAGAAAACAATCATGTGTTGTTGTTCACATCCCCACTTGACTCAGATCGTGCATAGAACGTTTCTCATCGAACCATTGTATTTCTTTTTCTTTTTTTTTACACTAGAAAAAAAAAACCCCAAGAAGTCAAATAACGATAAACTAGTGGTGAGACTACTAAAAGACTCTCTAAAAACTCATAAAACTAAAAAAGAAAAAAAAAACTCAGCTACGGATCAAATCCGAGATCTCTTCTTCTTCCACTTTTGTTGCACAAAACCCTAGATCCACACAACAATGGCGGATGAGAAGAAATCGAAGCAGAGACATCGAGTCATGGTTCTCGAATCCATGTATCCCGTCGTCGCGCTTATGCTTATACTCGTAGCTTGTGTCGAGCTTTGCGATGCCGCTACTGTTGTCGATGTTTATCGTCTGATTCAGTACGATATCTCCGGTGTGCCGTTCGGTTCTCGTTTCTCATCTCTTAATCATCATGCTGCTTCTCTTAGCTTCCAGCGCGGCGCCGATCTATCTCGTTCTGTACTTATACTTCCTCTCCGTGAGCTTGATATTGGTTTTGTTCAAGGTTCGATTTGGATTTTTTTTTTGTGGATTGAGTTGCTCAAATCGGACTTTGATTTCGTTTGGTTAAGGCTTTTTAGATTTGTTTACATAAACGTTGCAGATTACATCTCGCAAAAGCAGTCGCTTGGTGGATTGTTGATTTTGCTTCCTCAGACGTTTAGGCCAGGGAACGTTGGTGGTGGAAGTCAAAGCTCTGAGAATGATGGGTTTAGGAACTTGTTAGCTCAACTTGAGAAGTTACTCGTACATGGAAACATACCTGTGAGTGTTGTTTTGTTTTATATGTGTTAGTTTAGTTGAACAGTACCTTGCATAGCTCTAATGGTTGTAACCAACTGTTTACTCTTACAGTTTCCTGTGTACTTCGCATTTGAGAATGAAGACACTGATGCTATGTTGGCTGATGTAAAGAAGAACGATGCACTTGGTCAGCAAGCTACTGCGACTACAGGCGGGTTAGTTGTTAATGATTATCCGGATTTTTTCAATGAGATGTTGTAGTGATATTTCCATCTAGCAAACTGTTCTGTTGCTATCTAAGTATTTCAATGACGATGTGGGACTTCAAGATTGGGGAGGCTACGTATTAAATGCTTAGTCTACTAGCACATTTTTTTTTTCTGTATAGGTAGATGCTTAAGCTTTATTGAACTGTGTATCAATATTTGATTTATTTCAGAATGTATGTAAACTATCTATCTCTGTAACTATTTTCAGATATAAGCTTGTGATCTCTGTATCAGAGCCTAGGAAAATTGCATCTCCTACCATCACAAACATTCAGGTAATGCATTGAATTTAATAATTCCCGTAACTTCAATTATTAGGTAACTCGGTTTTGGGAACCTCAGCTGGCTATATTTATGATGAGTATAGTTGGCATGACACCCAGTAGATACTTAGGTTGTTAAACTCTAATGGTCTGGTTTGTGGTAGCATGAATTACTGCATCCTACAGTCCAATTTTCCTGCAATACATCATTTTTGCTTTTATCATCTCTATAGGAACAGTTTAAGCTCATCCATTTTCAGCAACAATGAATTTGGTGTGCACTTACCTCATGTTTAGTATCATTGAACCTAGGTTAAACGTTATTACTTCTTTATTTTTGATCTGCCTGCTCCTTCTTAGTTACTCATTGGATCTGGATATGTGCTCTCACGCCCTCTTTCTCTATCTCTCTTGTTCTGTTTTTTTTTTTGATGTGACATACACAAAGTCTGAGAGGATTTAGTTTGTCTGTAGGGATGGCTTCCAGGATCAAGAGCAGATGGAGATTCCAACCAGCTTCCAACAATTGCTGTAGTTGCATCCTATGATACCTTCGGAGCAGCTCCGGTATGTATTATGAGTAGTGGATCATCTTACTATTGTGGTAGTATTAAGTATGTACCTGACTAAGTTGTGCTTGTAGGCATTATCTGTTGGAAGTGACAGCAATGGGAGTGGGGTCGTGTCGCTTCTTGAAGTGGCTAGACTATTTTCCATTCTGTACTCAAATCCCAAGACAAGAGGAAGATACAATTTACTTTTTGCACTAACATCTGGAGGACCCTACAACTACGAAGGAACTCAAAAGGTAACTAGACTTTACTATCTTGATTCTAGTAAAACCATATCATTCCAGCATTTTTTATTTGGTGCATTTGCAATTTTGTTGTTATACTTTATTAAGAATCATATCTTATGCAGTGGCTGAAGAGCCTTGATCAGAGGATGCGTGAGAGCATTGATTATGCCATTTGCTTGAACAGTATTGGCTCTTGGGACAACGAACTATTGATCCATGTGTCAAAGCCTCCAGATAACGCCTATATAAAACAAATTTTTGAGGTAAAAACAGTGCATGAATTTTTGCAGTGACTAGCTATTACGATGGTTCACTGGTTAATGGATGCATTTCTGCAGGGCTTCTCTAATGTGGCAGAAGACTTGGGTTTTCAAGTTGCTCTAAAGCACAAGAAGATTAATATCTCTAATTCACGAGTGAGTCGATATTCCACGTTTTAAATTGATGCAAATGTCGAGAGTAGTTCTTAGTTTTGCATGCTCTTTTTCGTCTTGATCCCAGAAATCATAGGAGTCCAATTGATTGTTAGAACTGTGTTGAAATTTTGATAGTCGGAATTTCCCTCTCATGATTTGTAAATTATAATGTTATGCCTCATTAAAATTGTTAGCTCCAGTAAGTGGCACTGCTTTACATTTTCAAGTGCTAATTCTTTATAATAACATACCCTTTGCTGGTTGAACAAAAAAAACCTACCTTGTGCTTAGTTAATTGATATTATTTTCGCTTCCTTTAATTATCTTCTCATGCAGGGTTATTTGAGATGTTTTGACTATGCTATGTTCTTCGTCCGTCAATTGATTTTGCTGTTCATCACAATAGACCCTTTCTGATTGAATTGTGCTGCTGAATTATGTAGGTTGCTTGGGAGCATGAACAGTTTTCAAGACTCAGAGTAACTGCGGCCACTTTATCTGAACTTTCAACTCCACCTGAGTTACTGGAAAATACTGGAAGTCTGTCTGACACAAGGTAGCACTTGCAAAACAAATCATCTGGTTTATGCATTCTAACGACCTATCTCGGTGTATACTTTTTTTTGTTCTATCCATCAAGTATTTTCATTATCCTTCAGACTAAATATGACGATGCTCTTTCTGCAGGCAATTGGTGAATGAAGATGCTATCATTAAGGGTGTCAAGTTGGTGGCTGAAAGCCTTGCGGTAAACCAACCACTCATCTTAAGGGCTTACTTCTTGTTCTGTCGTTTATTTGGTTGGACGAGAAAATGTCATACAAGTACATGGAACGTTGCAATTTGTATTCTTGTTATTTATCCTGATAATTGACTTTAATATTTATTGACTCCTGCAGAAGCATATCTATGGTCACCAAGGAAAAGACATTAAGATTTTTGCTGATGACAGTAGTTTGGCTGTAAATCCCTTCTATGTGAGATCATGGTTGGATCTTTTGTCACAAACCCCTCGGGTGGCACCGTTTCTCTCAAAGAACGATCCATTAATCATGGCTCTGAAGAAGGTATATCATCTATTTCTCACCATGTTATGTCATGGCTTCTCTTGACCACATCCTATCTGGCAATTGTATATGATTTTCTGGTGTTAACTACGTGTTATACCTCTTGGCAGGAACTTGAGGATTATACAGCTGAAGTGAGTGTTCAACATGAATCTTTAGACGGAAGTTTCACCTTTTACGACTCAACAAAGGCTAGCCTTAACATATACCAGGTACTTTTAATATTAAATAAGATTAGCTTTGGTCTTGTGATAAAGAGGGCCTCTCTCATTATGTGAGAAACTCACAAAATCCAAATCAAATAACATATGATCAAAGGCTTAACTCAAATGCAATTTCCTCGGAGGTTTTCTTTTCGTTGAACCACAATTTGATGTTGGTATCTGTAGGTGGCGAGTGTAACATTCGACTTGCTCTTGCTTCTGGTGTTAGGATCATACTTGATAGTGCTTTTCAGTTTCCTTGTCATCACAACTCGGGTAATTATAAAAAGCTCGTTTATCTCTACTACGGCTGTGTTAACTATAAAAGCAAATTTAACAGGGGTTTTGTTTAAAATGGTGACAGGGTTTGGATGACTTGATAAGCTTATTTCGCCGGCCACCTTCCCGGAAAGTGAAAATGGCATAATTTTTATTTTCTTCCTTGCCGGTAACTTAATATTCTTCTCATCCCTTTTTATGGCGATTCGCTCTCAAGGTTTGTTTCGTGAGTCGTTAGAATTCAAATCATGAAGAATTCGCAAGAGAAGCAGGCAGAAAGAAAGATGAGTGTTGGAATGAGTTTTTGGCCTCCCTTCGACTTTTTTTGTTTGGTTGTAATGCCTCTCTTTATCAGCGATTGGCTTCTTATTATTTTGCATGGGCGGCAAAGAAAATAAGATCTAAACGTTGTAGTTTTCCTTCTTTGGTTTAAATTAGTATTTTTCATTGCCTCGTACTAGTTAGTGCACGCAAAAGTCAAAAACAAAAGCCAATGCAACTCACCATGAGTCATAATTAGTACAGTTACGAATGTTCTAATATTTAAGAAAGTGGTTAGATCGAAAGTCAGATTTTCTTGTAACACAACAAAGGTTGAAATGAAAAGTGCAATACAAATGCTGAATTGAGCATGGGAGGAAGAGACATAAATGAGCTAAGAATTCACAATGATTCTCTCCAGAGATTGACCTCTTCATCTTATAGGTTTGATGGGGACTGATCTCTTCCTCGTATCGTATATGATCGTCAGGTTGAGATGTCTCCGACATCTTCTCTCACACGTGCCGGTTGTTTTCACCTTCAATGTTTGATCATCAGAACTGTCGAGACGTCTTCGAGATCTTCTCATAAAAAATACAGGATATATCCGAGATGTTTCCGAGATCTTTTCCTCGTATAGGAACTGTCCAGCTCAGAAAATACCGAATGGTGATCCCGCATTTGTCAGGATGACAAAATGGACAAGCTTTGTTCGACTGAGATTGAAGACGAAATGGCTGAGCTTTCAAGAGTAACAAACTATTTAAAAAAAAAAAAAAAAAAAGGACTTTTTGTTGGGGTGCAGTGCGAAGCCTGGTGTACCAGCAACTGTTGTCAATAGGGCTACTGGATAAGTAAGACCGAGAAGAATTAAGTCGTACCATAAGCGACTAGGGTGGTCAGTTTAAATGCTAATGGTTAGACTTAGTAGATACGCTGAAAATAATCTGCTCTATTTTGGAAACAATTTCATTTGCTGCTTAGACACGTTTTAATGAGCTTTTCCAGTTTTGTTTTTATAAACAATTCGCTTTGAACCCAACCTGGTAACGAACAGAAAATCCTATTGAACTTCCAATTTTTCATTCACCATCTAAAACTTTTTAATGAACAATTAATATATCAACTTAGGAAAGAGTAATTTGACTGGAGTTGAAAGCAACAGAACAAATTGCAAAGAAAAAAAAGCAGACAACACAAGAGGGATTAGATCCGGAAAAGACTGTCGTAAATATTGGAAAAAATTATTCTCTCAAGTAGCACTACAAAAAAGACTGTTGTATAGATATTAAGGCAGAAGAATATATCTAGCTCTCTCTCTCTCTCTGTTCTCTCTCTCTCTTTCTATCTTCCACTGAATATAGAACTTCTCAAGCACACAAGAACTTAGAAGAATAATTATAAAGTTTCCAGCCGAAAAGTATGTACAAAGGAAGAAGATTGTCTTTCCTTTTTCTTTTGTTCTTCTAAATCTAAGATTCCAAAGGCACCGAAACAGAGGAGACTAGAGAGACCTCTCAGTTCAGTTTGTGTTGGATTTGACGGTGAACTGAAACGAGAAAATCAACGTACGAGGGTCCACCCGATCCCCTGTCCTCTACCATATACGATTGGAACAACATATTTCCTGAGAGAAACAAGAGTGCAAGACTGATTAATCTCTGCTATCCGAAAAAATGTGCAAGGATCATTGAATTTATAAGTTAGCTATGCTAAGAGTTAACTCACCTGCTGGATCTCCTTTCTTGCACAATTTAATGCTGCAGAGGGAGAGAACACAAATAGAGTTAAAGGTTAGAACGGTACTCACTCCAGGAGAATAAACAAGATAGTGAGACTTTTAAGGTACCGTAGGTAAGAACTTCTTTGTCCCCTTATTTCATTCACCACCTCATTGAACTTCTTTGATAGCGGATTATCATACTGTTGCAGCACATACTGCGAAGAAAACATAGTAACATGTTAAGCAGGTTTCACCAAATTAAGAAAAGTGTTTCATCTTTCATATTCTTAAAGATGTGATAGTAAAAGTATGTTGAAACAATCATTTTGGAGCGTTAAACATGGGATGAACAAGCAATTCATGATCTATTAGTGCAGTATCAACAATTAGGTAACAGCCAGATCCTACAGATATACCATGTGCTAAGATGGTGTTTAGTTTACCTGACTTGGAATGTCAGCAGCTGACCGAACATCAAAGAGCTTCTGTAGGATATCTGAATTTACTGATTCCCCAATATATACCAAACCATCTTCACCGTTCTCAAGGAAAAATACTCCCTCATCGCTAAGGTTTTCACTTTGTAATGGGATGGGAGAAGGAACCACATTTTCTTCATTATCCTGATATATTAAGAACAATCATCAAAATTTTTGAAATAGAGAAAATTAAGGAACAACATTACCGGAGCTAAAAGTTTATCTTCATACCTTTGCATCTAAGTCATGAACAGCAATCATCCTTGGATAGACTAGGGGGATAGCCAAAGGAGTAGACAATGAAGACACATGGTTTATCCAAAATGATCGGTCATCAATTCTACCGTCCGCTCTTAACCCCACACCTTTTGTTAAAGCTGGAAAGGATAAAAAGTGAGATAACAAGTTGCATTGAAAAATGGACAAAACAAGATACAAAGCAAGAATAGTATCCGTAAATCACAGAACAGGATTAAATACATCCTAATAAAATGTAATAAAACAGACAATTACATTTTAATGAAAAATTGCTCTCGCATATGACAAGTATCAATGTCTCAAAAGCCACATGAAAAGCAGCAAAGTTGGCAGTGAGGGAGGACAGCCGTACCTAAAAGCTTTTAATGCATGCACAAATTTCTCTATTTGTATATTTAATATCCCAAATAATTCTAAGGCAAGAATCAGCTTTTGATTCAAAACAAGGCATAGAAGATGTCTTGCACAATGGGCAAACCAACCTAAAAAAGGTGTAATTTTTTTTGTTTCAAATGGTTTGCAAGTGACAAGGAAATACCGAGAGTATATAGTGGCAAAAGCTTGAGTGCTTCAGGAAGAATAAGTTGTCCGGTTGATGTAACTGTAGCGCAGAATTTACGATAGGAATGTAGTATGGTGATGCAACTATTAGTTGCTTGCTCTTTTACCAACGGAAGTGCCTTGGAAGGAATATCATTAGCCGCTACAAAACAACATATGTAAATTATATATTACCCTGAATGGGTTTTTGTGTTAATATCATTACATGGCTAGCAGTAGAATACGAGCCAAAATAAAGACACCTACCTTGTTTCAGCATACAAGCAAATTGGGAATCTAGGTCAGCTGAGCGGAACAAGTTACTGAGCATGTTTGTACAAGGGAGTGATAAGTTAAGAACCCTAATTCTTCTTTCTCCAGATATGGTGGTATACAGAAGGGCACACTGAAAACCAAAGAAAAATCATAAAAAGAGCGTAAACACTTCGTAAAATGATACAATTTACCAACATTTCGGCAAAGTAAGATCTTGCAAAAACTATTTTTAATGGCTAATTGACATGAGTACAAAGTAAACCTGAAAACCGCATTCAGCTCCATCTTGTAGTTTGTCATCATGCTTTAATGTCACCATTACAGCTTTGTCACAGTCAATCTGCATGGCACACATGTCTCGTCAGAAAAAGAGACAAATTTATACCAAAGTGCTTCTCTTGCAAAAAAAACACGTGTTTCCCTCTTGACTAGTATTATAACTTTTTAGGTAAAAAAAGCAACATGAAAATTCCGTAGTCCCAAAACCACAAAAGAGAAATATTCAATTTTTGTACTGGCACAAAAAAAAGACAAGTAATCGTAAATTTGAAGGAGGATGCACCCACCGCAGGTAGATCAATGTCAGTTGGTATGCGTTTACAGAAGTTCCCTGAGTAATCTTGCACTTGAATACCCTTCAATAATCAAGAGGGTATTCATCAATATACCGTCAAGCTAAATTTTGACTTAGACAGAGCTCTCTGCCACAAAACATTACCTGACTGGATCTGACTCGCATGACAGCCTCAAAACCTTGTGGCCTCGTAATATTCCATCTAAGATCGTTGTATAACTTGGGGGGGTCTGAAAGAGCTGAGAAAGGGTAATAGCAATAAACCTGGAAACAATTATAATGGAAAGTA
>NC_025688.1:11499878-11518862 GCF_000633955.1 Camelina sativa
AAGGAGGATGCACCCACCGCAGGTAGATCAATGTCAGTTGGTATGCGTTTACAGAAGTTCCCTGAGTAATCTTGCACTTGAATACCCTTCAATAATCAAGAGGGTATTCATCAATATACCGTCAAGCTAAATTTTGACTTAGACAGAGCTCTCTGCCACAAAACATTACCTGACTGGATCTGACTCGCATGACAGCCTCAAAACCTTGTGGCCTCGTAATATTCCATCTAAGATCGTTGTATAACTTGGGGGGGTCTGAAAGAGCTGAGAAAGGGTAATAGCAATAAACCTGGAAACAATTATAATGGAAAGTAGAAGTCAAAACATTGAGCTCAAAGTCAAGATCCCAAGGAAGTCGTATCCAGTAAGACAAAATTTCACAGGAATTTAAGAAAGGGTGATGCACATGGCACAGTAATACAATAGGCATATGCTTCTTTTTTTTGGTCGAGACAATAGACACATACTTCCATGCGAAAAATAAAATATTAAGTATAGAGACAAGATCCACTCTGTTAACAAGTATTCTTATTGAACTATGTAGTTATATATCACTAATGGAAACAAAAGCAAGTCCTTTTCGACTAAAAGAATTAGTAATACCCTGAAAGGATAAAGAATATTTAAATCTACCTGTCCTCCAGTTGTTCTTGGGATGTCAGAAATTGAAGCCATGTCAACATAGGCTTGAGTTGTGATAAACAAATCTACACAGACCTGAGACATGTCTGGATGCATTAGAGAGGGTAACATTGCAACAACTAAGAGAACGAAAAACGCAGTAGATGATTGATATGCAGATGGAAACACTATTGGTTATATTTTTCCCACATTAATCCATTCTGGTATACCTGGTATTCAGCAAATTCAATAGCCATGGTCCTTAAAGTTTTTTCTGCTGGTTGTAGTAATTTACGGGCCTCCTGAAATCATATTAAAGAGGATTTACTTTCAGTAATGGCACATAGCAATCTCAGGGCAGATGCCATTCAAGTTTCTAAACAAAAGAAGCCAGCAAAAGAAAACCAAAGACATGCATTTTAAAAACTATTTACTTCAAGACCTCTAACGCATAGGTCAGAATGCACTATAGGAAACAAATGCATCTGTACCTTTTCACCCGCAGAGGCATTAGCTCTACCATCGGCCTCTCTAGAAGAAAGTGCTCCAATGCCAACAGAAGGCAGAACTGTGGAAGAGATGGTAATCATATCATTTAAGTTATACAAGTAAGAAGAAGAATAAATTCGTACTAAAAAAAGATACAAAATCATCAAGGTGCGTAGATCTATTTCAGGTGATTCAAGATATATTGATGCATTCCAAGTGATTGGACACAAAAGCATTAGTCTGATGGCCCAAACATAATAAGTAGCAAACCTGATTGAAACACCATGAGCTTTCCTCCAGTGCTCTTCATAGCTAAGAATGCGGCCTAGGAGGAAAAAAATTGTAGATACGTTACAATGGCATAAAGGAGAGAAATAGACCTAATTTCCATCATTTTGCCAAATGAAAACTGTGATTACACTTAAACTGATTCAAAGAGAGTCTTCACTTTGCTACATCACCAGCCCCATTGGCAAAGTTACCCACGAAAACCAACTTAATTTCTTTATTATTTTCCCAAATGATTAATTGATACTAATTAGTCGCCACGTACAATTGAAGATACCATCTAACCGCAACCGATTTATACTTAAGCATTTACATTGCAATCGCATACCTTAACTGCTGCACCAAAGGCAGATTCAGGACTCTTACTTTCCTGAAACATGGTTGGGATACTTTCCAGCAAAATCTCTAGGTGTTGACGGCACTGAATTCCAGTAGAATAACAGAGAATAAGAAAGAGATTGACACTGTAAATAATATTAGCAGGGCACACACAATGGCAAGAGCTTACCTCAGATAGCTGAACAATGACATCTGTTTCTAAAGGTGTATACACATCTTGAACATCAGGAACAATGAGCATCAACGGCTGCATGTAAGCAGAACAAACAAATTCACATGGGAGTCAGCAAAACCTTATCCTAACAAGAAAAAGAGTACTCATTCTTGAAAGCTAAAGTAACAGCGAAGTGGCATTCAAGTGAGGGAAACAAAACAGTATAAATTTATTCATCAAAGTGACAGAAATTAATTCTTTGCCGCAAGCAGTGTTCAAGAAAGCGGTCTAGGCGGCCGCCGTCTAGGCGCTCAGCAGACGCCTAGATGACCGCCTAACCCGCTTAAAATTACATACATTTTATTTTAATATTTATTTTTGATTTTTAAATTACATATAATTAAATTATTATGTTTTATATCTATATACGTAATTACAAACATTTATATGTTGTTAATATAACTTAAATAAATGTATTTTTCTTACCGTTGTTTATAATTTATAATTTTTTTATTTTTATAACATATATTTTAATATAATTATATATATATATATATATAATGTTTTATGTTGTAAACGCCTAAACCGCCTAAAAACCGGCCCCGACTAAGCGTTCTAGGCGCTAGGCGTTGGGTCACCGCCCAGATACCGCCTAGCGCTTTCTTGAACACTGGCCGCAAGATAACATCTTCGCATCTATGATACTAAAGGAAGAAAGGTCTCCGCAGAAAAAGATAACTCCATTCCCCCTTTAAAATAGTTTGGCATAAGAAATAAGGAAATAAATAGCATAACAAATCACCTGCTGCAGTGCACGCTTCAAATTATAAAAGTGAATTGTTGAGTCAAATGTGGCAATTCCAACAAATGTCCTAGGGCCTTCCTGCAAAATGCATACAAGACTTTCTTAAAATAATGATATAACGGAACATGTCTATTTAGAATCATAACTCTAGTTAACATAGCCTATCCTAATTTTCCAACTCAGCCGTTTAGAAAGAAAAAAAGGAAATTAAAATTTCATGTCTATCATCGGAAAGAGCGAGAAAAATTACAGGAAGGTCTGAGAGAACTTGCTGGATTGCACCGCAAGCAGCTGCAGTTGCACCTGTTTGAATCGCATTCATTGAGACATCAATGAGGAAGAAATATACTGCTGGCATTGGATCTCGTACCTGTAAAAAAGATACTGATATTTATCTCCACCTGGTTTCAATGGACCAATTTCGCATTACCAAGAAATTATAAGAATCATACTCCCGGTTCCAGCATAGAAACTCAATATCTTAGCTCAAACGCAAAACTTCATTTTCAAGCGTAGTTCTAAATCTGTGAATCAACATTGGTAAGAGGTGTAGCAATAATAGAGAAAACACAATTTCTGCCTTTGTAGAAGTTCCCATCTTCTGAAAACATATGAATACGAGTACTGACTACTTCGTAAAAAAATTTGGTATATTGTCTGAGAGCTGATAAAAGAAAACTGACATCTGATAACGACATCACAGAAATTTGGCATAAAATTATCAGAAACATTCACAAACTAACCATATATTCTTTTGTAGCAACAAAGTCAACAGTTC
Source organism: Camelina sativa (assembly GCF_000633955.1). Lineage (NCBI taxonomy): Eukaryota > Viridiplantae > Streptophyta > Magnoliopsida > Brassicales > Brassicaceae > Camelina > Camelina sativa. Next base: position 11,503,353 of record NC_025688.1, read on the forward strand.
CCCTACACAGCTCAGGCCTATCATCAGCATCCCTACGTCTACCATCAGGACCCAGATTACACTGGTAGTCACGAGGAGTCTCATCAGTGTATCCTGTGCAAAGAAAGTTGATGAGAAAATTGACCAAAAAAATATTCAACATGATCAAAATCCTAAAGTGATTATGGTGATAACAATCCAAATGAGTCCAAATTCTAGGTGAATTCCAAATTTACATAATATTTCTTTGAATTTTTAACTTAGTACCTACTATTGCACCTGATATAGCAGTAACTCAATATCTATGGCTTTTATATACAGAAACAGTAATATTACCACACAAGTTACATATGAACTTCCTTCCTTGGTCAATGAATTTCATGAAAGGATTCATGTATCCCTTACAACGTGAACATCTAACAGGGCCACTCTCACCAAAGTCCACAACCTGCCCAATAATATAGCTTCATGTCAACATGAATTTTTTTTCTATAATTGTTAGATTTTATACTTAACTGGTTACTAAAAAGGGCTGATCAATAACACAAGAGAAGACAATAAAATATAAACAGTACAAACAACGAACATCATAATGTTTTCAGTGGTCAGAAAAGGGAGTGTGTTAAAGAGTATAATGTTACTTGAATAGGCTCTTCAGATGGATGAGAAAGCGCCATTGGTTGGACTATTAATGCCAGTTGCATACCAGATGTAGATAGAAGATCAACAGTACATGGGATCTACGGATACAGGGAAGCAAGGTATCAATATTAAGGTCAAGGGACACAATAAAACAATACTTGAAACACAAAGAATTACATTTGGCTCAAGACATTTTGCTTTACATTTACCTGATTGATTGTGCATCGCATGTAACGCGGGCTGCAATTTCCAGTGTCTCTAGTAATATAATCAACAGTAGTGGGCTTCAAAAAGGAAAAAACCAAAAAAAGGAGATTCAGGGGAAATAAATAGCAGTTTTACACTCTCGCTTAAGATCAAACAGTAATTTCCAAAANCCAATAATATAGCTTCATGTCAACATGAATTTTTTTTCTATAATTGTTAGATTTTATACTTAACTGGTTACTAAAAAGGGCTGATCAATAACACAAGAGAAGACAATAAAATATAAACAGTACAAACAACGAACATCATAATGTTTTCAGTGGTCAGAAAAGGGAGTGTGTTAAAGAGTATAATGTTACTTGAATAGGCTCTTCAGATGGATGAGAAAGCGCCATTGGTTGGACTATTAATGCCAGTTGCATACCAGATGTAGATAGAAGATCAACAGTACATGGGATCTACGGATACAGGGAAGCAAGGTATCAATATTAAGGTCAAGGGACACAATAAAACAATACTTGAAACACAAAGAATTACATTTGGCTCAAGACATTTTGCTTTACATTTACCTGATTGATTGTGCATCGCATGTAACGCGGGCTGCAATTTCCAGTGTCTCTAGTAATATAATCAACAGTAGTGGGCTTCAAAAAGGAAAAAACCAAAAAAAGGAGATTCAGGGGAAATAAATAGCAGTTTTACACTCTCGCTTAAGATCAAACAGTAATTTCCAAAATTAGAATTATATGACATACTGGTGGAGGATTAGCCTGATTCTGCACGCGAGTTTCGTACACGATTGGACTGGAGCTTGAACCTGGCCTTGGTATCTGATTGATATCAATCTTTGAGGGGCTAGAAACAGAGGTCATTGATTGATTTGGCATTGGACCCATGCCATACATTGAACCAGGAGTACCAGGAGCAGAAGGTATCTACAATTTTTAAAAGTTGTAAAGCAATCATAATGTCACACATCAGTTGTGAAATAGAAGAAAGGCAAAAATCTAAAGATACTACATTAATTGTCTCCTATTGTAATACTAGGCAGAAGGATCCATAACTTAATATTGTTCGCTTCTGGAAAGATCCACAAGTCACATCAAGAATAGGTTTAACTTTCATATCTATAAGACATCGCATTTTTCATCAATTTATAAGTCGATTGGACAATTACTGCTAGACAAGAACATAAATCATGAGCTTCAGTAGATGTACCTGCTGTGGTGGAGCTCCATAAGGAAAGCCTCCTCCTGGCATGGGTGGTCTGCCATAAGGGGCACCAGGAAAAGTTGTTGGCGGAGGCAGTGAATGAGCAGGAGGCGAAGATAATGGTGAATTTCCTGAAAAAGGACCTGCAATAGGAGGCTGTCCATAGAGTGGCGGTGGAGCCATCATAGGACCACTTGGGAACTGTGATCCTCTAGGAAATGCCCCCGGCCCCATCATCGGAGGAGGAGGCCCATTACTCAACGGACCGCCAGGCATGCCAGAGGGAGGAGGGCCATTACTCAACGGACCACCAGGCATGCCAGAGGGAGGAGGCCCATTATTCAACGGACCGCCAGGCACGCCAGAGGGAGGAGGCATGGACATGCCAGGTGCCATAGGTGGAGGTGAACCAAAACCAAAAGGGCGAGCTCCTGTCGGAGGAGGTGCAGCTACACTTCCTGGTGGACCTGAAGCTGGGCCACCACCNAGGTCTAGAGCCAAATGGTGGCTGACCAGAAGGCGGAGCAGCGGGTCTTCCTCCTTGAAAATTTGATGGAAACCCACCAGGCTGCGATACCTGAAGAGGCCCACCTGGTCTAGCCATCGCAGCAGGAGGAGGAGGTCCAGGCCTAGCCATTGGAGAAGGCCTTGGTTGTTGTTGAACCCCATAAGAAGGTGCTGATTGAGGAAACGGTGGTGGTGACTGACCAAAAGGTGGTGATGGTCTAGGACCTGAACCAGGCATAGGAGGAGGTGGCCGGTTCAAGTTCAAATTCTGCATATTAGCAGCTAAAGAATTGGGGTTTCCTTGTGAACCAGGGACGAAATTAGGAGGAGGACCAGAGTTTTGAGGATTGTTAGGTCTTTGTGCTCCTGGAGGCACTGGAGCAGCCATGCTTGATTTTTTACCAAACAGATCAACAAATCCAAATTCCACGTACGTTTACGAATCTACGAAACCAAATCAAAGATCATCATCATCATCAACGAATGCAACAAAAACAAAAAACATCAAATTCCACAATTAGCGAGAAAGCGTAAGCGATCTATGATCAGAAATCAATTAAAAAAAAATCGAATTACCTGTAAACACGAGAATCCTCGGATCTGTGTGACAATGAGAAGAAAACAAAAAAAAGGATCAGATCTGGAGAATTCGGATTGAAACGATTAGGGTTTAAGGGAGATCAAAGAGAGCCAAATGCGACAAAGATCACGAACCTGGAGAGATTACGAGTGATGAATGTATCGGTGAGTGAGAGAGAGGAAGGAAGAAGCTATGAGGACGGAGGAGGCCTTTGAAGCTACTGTATATAATAATATAAAGCGTTTTTAATTGAAACAAGTAACGGGGGTGCGTCTTATCGAACCCGTGGCACTTTGATACAGATCCGGTTTGATATAGAACCTGACGATCGTGAGCTTTTTTTTGCTAATTTTAGTCCGGTTCGTGTTATTTTGGTTCGGTTTAATCTTTTTTATACATACGAAAAGGAAAGTATCATATAAAGGGAAAGTATGACATTGTCTATCCAATTAGAATTTAACATATCATCTCTATTTTGTATTTAACTTAAATTTGTTTTTATTATAGATAATATAGATTATCAGTCTCGACTCTCGCCTAATGTTAATTATATATTAGTCTGCAAATTATGATTACGATAATTTCATGAGGGTGTAACTTCAAAGGAACAATTTTTTTTTTTTTTTGTCAAACCACTTCTTTTCATTCAACCGAGTAAGAATCAAGTAGAGATAACAAAAGCTCCAAAGTTTAAACAATACAAAATAAGGCATTCCCCATCAATACCACAAAAGGAAAGATAAAGATTATTGATTTCATATCCAAGAGAGCTATGTACTAATGGTTTGGAAGTCCACTGACACCTATGAGGTCATAGTGAATCGAGAGGTCATCCTCGAAAGCTTTAAAGGACAAATGCTTGATCACGGTCATAGGACATATTGACATTGAAAAAGGAATCAATATTTTGGTTCTCCCTGGAACGAGCTTCACTACCCAAAGTAGCAAGCAAGCAAGGATCTAGTTGACTATTTTGTTGTAGTCTCTGGAAGGTTGCTTTGAAACCCAAAACATAAGGGTTAGATCAAATTGATACAACGCAATATGAACTTTTTGGTAAGGGGTCCGAATAAGGGGAGTGGTTGGATAAAGATGCTTGACATCATCAGATGAACAACTTGGATGGTAACCATCATCAGTGGCGGACCCACGTTATGGATGGTGGTGGCAAGTGCCACCAGTAACTATTGAAATATATACAAAACTTTACACTAAACAAAGTTATTTAAGTGGCAAAGTGGTTTAGATTCGCTTAAAAAACCCTTGAGGTAAAGGGTTCGACTCCCTTATTCGACGAATTGCCCCCACTAATATTTTATGCTGGTTCCGCCCCTGACCATCATTGAACATATCTAGTTCAAGATCATGCTTACCACTTTTGGTTATTTTGATTCAAAATACTTAGACCATAAATCTGCAGGCTTAAGCAGTCATGCCACAAGTCCCTAAATGCAACTAAAACCAGGGTTCTTTCAGGATATATAGATAAACAAAGCAGCATTGGTGATACCTTTCTCCAATGGAGTCTTCAGCCATTGAGAAGAGAAAATTGATGCAGAGCTTGACTTTGCAGAGCATACACGTTGAGTTAACGGACCTAGGTTTTGTCGTTTCAGAAATTAGGTAGAGGTTTACGGACTTGGGCCTTTAGAGTTTTGGTGGGCCGACACATAAAACTAGGTCCACTAGGGAAAACCCCTAGTGTCACAATCGGAAGCCAGGAAAGAGCTTGGATGAGGCGGCTGACCGGAAATTGCTGAGAGATTTACATTGCAGGATACAGCTCCGGTGAATGGAAGATCGACAGGAAATAATGTAGGTTGTAGCTTGATTCGAGGTTGGAAACTAAGTCCACTGGAGAAAACTCTAGTTTCACAAATGCTTGCCAAATTAAAAATTGATTGTGATTACTGCCCGGAGTTGACGGAGAGATTGACGATGCTATCATCTCCGGTGCGCGAAAGATCAGCGGAAGCAGACGATGGCCGTTGATTGATACAAAATTAGAAACTAAGTCCGGAGAGTGAACAATCGGCGGGAGCAGACTATGGTCGTGGTTTGGTTCAGGGACAGAGGTCAAGAGAGTTCGAAAAGGGTTAAACAAGAGGAAAAAATGTGGGAAAAGATTGCAAAACAGAAAATGAGTAGAAGTAGATCAGATGCAAACAGGGGCTGATTCAGTGAAATCCCGACGTCGTCGAGCCGTCGCACCGCCAGCGTCGGAAAACTTGGTTAGAAAAGGGTTTCTTGAAAATCATGTCTAGGATATCTTTACATTATTTTTCAATCTAAGAGAATCTCTCTACTGATATATTTTATGAAAATCAAAGGTGCAATTTCAAAAAAGCTTTATCTATAAGAATGCAGTAGAAATGAAGTTTACAATGCACATGGCATTTAATTACAAGTATATGTAGGCGATAATTATGAATATTTTCGATAATGTAATTTTAAATTACTCTAATTTTTTGTTGTACAGTAAAATATCTATAAATTAATAATGTTGGGACCATAATATTTTAAATTAGTATTTTAATTGTTAAAATTCTTGAAATTTTTTTACAAAAATCAAATTGTTCTTTTGTTTTAAATTTTTGGAATTGAAATTTTAATATTTAGAAGGAAAAAATATGACAATAAATTACAAACTATAGATAAATTCACTTTACACATGATATACATAAATTAAAATTTATGATTATTATCAGTTGCAAAGAAGTTTAAGAGAGACTCTTATAGGTGAACTTAGACCTTCCCAATTGGGGGGTTCATAGCTGAGTTCTAAGAGTTTTGGTGCAAAAAAATTAATCAGAATTGAAAATAAAATGTAAGATCTCCCCTTATATAAGAGACTGAAACTTGGTTTAATGGGCGCTACGTCGTATTGTTGGGCGAGAGAAAAATATTAAAGGAGAAAAAAATTTTACAGATTCGATTTTTTCTTTTTTTTTCCTTTCTCTCTCTCTCTCTCTCTCTCAGCTGCGATAAAAACCGACTCGAAGAATTTGGGATCAGAAAAAGAATTTGGGATCAGATCCTTGAAGCTTTTGACTCAAAGGACCTGGAATCAGAGGAAAGGTTTGGATAGAGAGAAGAGGATGCAGGAGATCTCTCTCCTTCGAACGATCCCTTACTCTGACCACAACAGGTAATGAATACTCCAACCTAATTTCTCCAATCGTTCAGCTGCTTTATATGGCTAAGATCATCTTCATTTACTTACTCTGCGATATTCTCAGGCTCACAGCATTGTTTGATGAGTTTAGGTTTCTATTTGGAGATGGAGAGTATATTGAGCAGATTGAATTAGGATTACTTATAGATTTGGGTTTAGACTAAAACAGTATATATACTTTGGAGAAACTGGAATTAAAGTCTATACCTTTGAAGCCATCTTCTTGATTTTTGTGACTTGTGATTTTTTAGGTGGTGGTCTTGTGAAAATGTAGCAGTGGTGACCGGTTGGAATTGGACTTGAGATTGTAAGGCAGCTTGCATGTCATGGATTGACTGTTGTTCTTACAGCCAGAAACGTGGATGCTGGCCATAAAGCAGTTAAATCCTTGAGGGACCAAGAAAAAAGTCTCAAGATTGATTTTCATCAGCTTGATGTCACGGATGCTTGTTTAATCTTAGCTGATTGGTAAAGTTATTGTTCTGAATGTGATCAACCCCTAAGTTTGATTTCTCTCTCTCTCTTTCGATTGTCCTTTTGAAAATGTTTTGACTTTAGTACTCTCTGTTCCATTCAAATGTTGCCATGAAACTTTGGTGATATGCTGGCTTGTAGTTGTTCTCTGGTCACATTTGCTTTGATCAGAGCTTTTCCTCTGTTTGCATTTTCTAGATTTGTTTTCCTCTGTAGTTGTTCCTTCTTTTTTGCTGGTAATTCTTCTCATTATCTAGAATCGCTTCAATTCAATTGTGTTGCCATGAAGCTTTTGGGAATACAAGAGGTTAAAGACATGACTGCTCTTGATTTCTGGCCTCGTCTGATAAGCCACACTTGGTTGATTTATATTTTGTGTGAAGAGAAGAAGTTGAGAGAGACATGGCTGCTTTGTTTGTGGATTATTGAGAATGCTTAACCAGAATCAACAACTTTAGTTTTTTTTTTCTTTCTTCTTTTACAATATGTTGTAAATTTCTTGTAAATGTTATGTAATAGAATACTAAATTACATTGATTTTTTCCTCATATAAATGTAATCCTTGATATTCTATACCACTTATATTCTATTTAAATTTTTTAAATTTCAAAAAACAATATACTTGTTCGATCGAAATTCTAACAGTTGTTCCGGGCGTCTAATATTTTAAAAAATAAGAGACCCAAAATTAGAACCTACCATTGGAGGAGAAAAATTTAACTAAGAGATCATGGGTTTTTATATTCAAAACAATACACAATTAATTCATAAAAAATCAAACAGTGTTTAACAACCCCCTTATAAGATACTACCGATAATCTTGCCCTTAGAACACATCTCTTCACTGTTTTCGGAGAAACTACAGAAATGTTTGAATTTTGATTTTATTTGAGCTTTGTGTGGGTGGCTGCTGGGAAGCAACCTGATATGTACTTCAATGCTAAAGACCAGCATGAATCTCACTTTCCTTCTCTTTCTCTCTTTTTCTCATAGTTTTATAGTCATTTAAAAATGCACTTGCTTTAATCATACAAAGACATCTAACTACAAAGAAGGGAACCAAACGACTGAAGATATAGTGAACTGAGAATTGCTTGGAATAAGACATTAACCCAAGTTTTTGGAGGGAGAGAAAGAACAAAACAATGCAGTTCTTCGTTTAGTCCATTTGAAATGTAGTACTTATGATGTTGTTTGACCTTGTTTTAACAATTGGCGTGGAATGATTAACTACTTTGTAAAATTACAACTATGTATCTTTTGATGATCTATGAAAATAAACATGCTTTTAACAAATTGGTTTTGTAGTATATATTAATTGGATTTCTAATATATATATTCGAAATAATACAAAATAACACATAAAAATGGCTACAAAACAGAATCTAAGGGCGGATTGTCTTGCACGATCGTTTAGATCTCTTGTTTCTGCAACTTCCTTTGTAAACACTTATCTGGAGTTATTTCCTAGTTTAATGTTTGGTTGAAAAAAAAAATTGCTACAAAACAATGTAATATAGCATAAATTATGAGCACAAGAAAATAAATTAAAGCATTCGATTAGCATTAAAATAAAATCTATATATAATTAGGAGTTCCCTCTCTATCTAGAGTGTGCACCTAAGAGCATCTTTATTGGTAGGTTTGTATTTTTGAGGTTCTTAAAATTTTTAGTATTAAAAAGTGTACTTTTATAAAATAAGAACCTTTTGTCTCTTAATTAAAATTGTACCAAACTCTTATAAGTGAGGTTCTTAGTTTTGAAAAAAAAAAATTAATGTTTAAATGTTTAAACAATGAAGATTTTATTATTGCATTTCATAAACTTTTAAACATACAAACCACAAAAGCATATTAAAATAGAAGTAGAAAATACAAATGGGGAAAAAGTTCAGTTGTAATCTTGATATGTGCCAAAATACAAAACCAAAATCAGAATAGGACAACTCAGCAAACCATAAAACATGACAGTGTTTGAAACCATCCATACCAGGAGTAAGCACATTGGCAGGAGAGTTAGTGAGTTCTCTCCCGAAAATCACACGGTAAGAAACATCCTCCGCATACTTCAGCTTCTTCTCTAGCTCAGGACCAGTTCCAAATCCAATGATATCAACAAACTTCAAAGATGGTTTCTTTGATTCAGACTTATACCTACTATCTTCAAACAAACCAAGCACTATGCCTATAGACACAAACACCCAAAATCAGTTCCAAAACCGTAATAAACAAGACTCAAACTTCTGTTGTTACTAACTAAGTTACCTGATGCAGAACTAAGCTTAGACTCATCAGTAACACTTGAAGCAAGCACAACAGCAACAATACTAGATTGAGAAGCTTTAGAAACTGTAACTACAGCATCACCAAGGCTATGAAAAGCTGATGGAACAGAGTGACCAAGACCGATCAAAGTGATTCGCTTTGCTCCAAGACCCGGAAGCCTAAGAACAGTTGACTGACCAGGTTTACCGTTGAAATCCTCCTCGGACGAGACCTGAGCTAAGAGTCCACTCAAATGATCATCGAGCTTATTCAAGATCGGATTTTTAAACTTTGAGCTCTCGTCTTTAGTCAAATCTTTATCAGTCACACCAACTACGAGTACATCTCCTTTCCATTCAATCACATCGATCTCCTTAGCAGTGAACGAGATCTGCAGAATCGTCATCAAAAAAAAAAGAAAAAAATCAAAACTTTGAACTCGATTGATCAAAGGAACAAAGCTAATCTACGGATCATTGAAATCGATACAAAACCCATCTCATATCAGTCAGACTAAAGCAAAAACAAACCTTGTGAGGCTCAGTGGAGTTGGGTTTAGTGAGGCTGAGAGTATGACCCATGGTTTAATTTCGCAAAATCAAAAAACCCTAATTTTCCCAAATCAAAGAACACTAATTTCTAAATCCTTAACTAAACAAAAATTGATACAAAAATATGATCGAACATACCATGGGAAAGAGATTGGTGTTTGACCATCTCCGAATTGGTGAAGGAAAGGATCCGATTTGGTGGTCTCCGATTTCATCCAACCAAGTCGTCGGTTACCTCACCGAGAGTCGCGAGAGAGAAGAAAAAGAAAATTCATTTTTCTTTGTTTTATACTCCCTCCATTTCAAAATATAGGATGTTTTAACTAAAACACGCAAATTAAGAAATTTTTACTTTTAACAAGTTCAACCAATCAGAAATAATACTGCATAATATAAAATAATAAATTAATGTAAAAGTTGCATAGAAACTTGATAACATTCTATATTATGAAATAAATTTTTTTTCAAAAACATCTTATATTTTGAAACGGAGGGAGTATTAAAAATACACCCAACCATTTTTGAACACGTCGATGGTTCTTAGAAACTCGTAAACTCCTTAATTAAGAAGCTCTTCTTAGTATTATTGCCATTTCTGATTTATTTTTAATCAGATTAAAGTTAAGAAGTGAGATTAAGAGCAGAGCCAATGGTAGGTTTTAATTTTAAGCCTCTTAGGCACTGTTTATAATTTTTAATGAATATATTATGTACTGTTTATAAAATAAGAATCTTTAAAGATCTAATTAAAATTTATCCCTCCAATGGTAGTATATAATTTTGAGTCTCTTATTTTTTTAAATATAATATTTTGATAATGGGTAATCTAGATATCCTTAGTTGATGGTTGAGTTTGATATTTCATGTTGATGTCTGAAATTGGTGATGAAACTAGGTGAATTTATACAGTCTTGAGGCATTTGTTATATGACAAGGGATGAGTGGGAAACTGTAGTACTAATGCAGACAACAAGAAAAGCTATAGGCATCGCATCAAAGGAGTTACACATTTTGGATAGTCTACTTTTAACTTATTACATTTTCACTACTTCTACTTCTGATGCCAAACTTTAGATGACTACCGAGCTTCAGAAGAAGGCTCTACTCCCATAGAAAACACGGGAACCAGAGCTAACTGCAGTTGATGAAGGGTATCGTCAAAAACAGGGGTTTTTCCTTCTACCATTGATGATCTTGGTGGACAAGGAGGTCCTGGGATCGCTTATGGTAGATACAGATGTTCTGGATATCCCTCCTAGCTTGGTGAACAAAAACCTCAAGCACGCCAACGAAACTGTCTGAATTAGACGACATGGCCGGTTTCTTTGTTCTGGTTTCACCATGGCCATTCAAATGGATACTACCGTTGACGATTGATGCCTCAGATTGTGGAGACTCCATAACAGGATCTGCAAACAATAAAAGACAACAGGTTTCAATTGGAATAATCCATAATAAAATAAAACAAACAGAACTTTTGGTGTTGGTTTATATTCCTCTAGGTAACTAACAAAAGAACACTCATTCAAACACAGAAAACATAATTTACTAAGTGAGTCAAATCAAATCTCTGGCGAATCATAGAAATTTAAAATGCTGCAATCAAAGATGCCATTGAAACAAAGCTCAAGAACACCTCAAACAACAAAATAAGGAGAAATATGGTCTTTTACCTGATCTCAAGCAAAAAAAAAGCTACAAACTTGATTATGGTCAAGATTGCTTAATTATTTGTGATGTCAAACTTGATAATTCTTCACGCGGCTCATCATATATATCTCACACTTAACTACTTAAGAGAACAATCCAGATTCTTCACATCAAACTGAAGGGTATCATCGGAAAACAGGGTTTCTCCCTCCACCATTGATGATCTTGGTGGACAAGGAAGTCTTGGGATCGCTTGTGAGAGAAAGCTTAGCATACACATCTTGCTTATGATAGATACAGCTGATCAAAGAACCCTAGTTTGCGAACAAAAATCAAAGAACTCTAATCCGTTTAAAGCCTCACTAATGGCGATTTCATACCATTAGAATCAGAAAATTACCATGAGAAATATGTTCAATCTCCTCCGACCCGAATCTCCTCTGATTCCATCTCCTTCCATTGTCAATTTGCGAGTTCGATCGAGAGAGACAGAGAGAGGGAGAGGAAGAGAAAGAAAAAAAAATATCATTCGACTCTCAAAAATAATTTGGGAACACATTAATCGGTTTAGCCAACAAATTGGTGACACGTATGGGTCTCTTATTACCAAATTGAATCTAAGAGGGCCTCTTATTCTTTTTTTTTCTCCGATTTATTTTTTCCTTCTTTTCACCTAAAAACTCTCTAAAGTCTCTCTAAAATCCCTGGTTGGAGAAGGTCTAAACATCCACCTAAGCAACACTATTTTGTTTAACATTAACGTAAATTTAAGATATTCATTTAGTGTATATTTATGTTGCTTATAATTATTAGAAATTGTAAATAAATTTACATCAAAAATTTAAATATTAATGAAATCTCAAAATTAGTAAAAAATACTATGAAATTTTCATTAGGAGTAATATATAAGTCAAACTTTAACAGAAAAAAAAAAGAAAATATGATCATTTAAAAAAATGTATTAATGAGGTCCAGAGTGAAAGTAAATTTTAAATGCAGGGTAGAATAAAAATAAATTTAAAAGAAATGCTCTAGGATGCCAAATAATCTAGTTTGGGCTCTTGCAATGGCAAAAGGTCCTAAAGTTGTGCCCATCTAGCAGCTCAATTTATTTTACAAATAACTATGGTAAGTTATATATCAAATCTTTTTTGTTCGTTTTGATTGGTTGTTCATTTTTTTGGAAATTAATAATATATTTTCGTTTTTATAAAGTAACCAAATTGCATAAATTAGTATTTTATAATTTTGCCCTTAATGATTATTATTTATTTATTTATTGAAACCTATATTTGTATTTGTACTGATGGTTTAATATAAATATATACCTTTAATGAGATTTATTGTAAAAATAATTACATGTGGTATCTGGTATCCCTAATATTTGTACCGATTGATTTAATAATACTATTAGGGATACCAGATGCCACATGTAATTATTTTTTTTACATGATGTCTATTGTAATCCGAGCTCAAATTAATCGATATAATCACGTTACAAAAAGAAAAACAAGAAAATGTTATCTGAACCAAAAATTTAAAGTTTAATCGTACATATCTGATATATACCTGATTGAATCTAATTAATTAATTGACATGCATGTACTACGTTTTCTTAAATTTATAATTTTTTTCTATACGGGAAAAAAAGGGAAACATGTTTATCTCTATACAACAAGATATACAAAAAGAAGTTCTAAGATCATATTGATTAGTGTAATACGCAAAACATATTGTTAATTTGAATGTAATTTTGAGATTGTTCTACAACAAGTCTGCTACACTCATCACAAACGTAATATGATTATACACATCCATGTTGGCCCCAAAAACTAGGGACCTTGTATCGTCTGGATCAACAGACAAAATCATATTGCAATAATCAGCAGCATCACGTGCGAGACTAAGTTCGTCATCCGTATCATCGACATTACCTTTTCCCATTGACAACACTGCCTTATGTAGCCCCTCGACAACAGAATCATTATAGTTCTCCATACAGCTCTTGAAACATGGCTTCTTCGGAGAACCGATGAGAAACTGCGTATGTTGTGCCTTCTCTATGGCAAGATAAAGGGCAGCCTTAGCCAACTCCAATGCAGTTGATGCGGAGGCTGTGCGGGGATCTAAGGTTAGAGATTCGATACATGCTTCTTCTAGGGACGAAAATGATGCAGTGCCTTTACAAGCCTTTGATATCAGCCCTGACGGATATGGACATGTTTTTGGTTTCGTTGATAAAGGGCTAGCAATGTTGAATTTTGCATTGGTAGATGAACATCGTGAGAGGAGAAGAAAGATTACAATATAGATTGATATGTATGCATGGGAAGAGTTAAAAAAAGGCATTGTATATATGTTGAGTAAAACTTTTAATTTGGTTATAGGTTTAGGAGGAACACTAGCTTAAAGTTTGTACATATATAAAATTTTGATGTTGTCAGTGGTTTAAATTGTCCTCTATTCATTTCCACAAATTTTAAGCATGAGATATATTTATAGGTTTGGAATGAGCGATGGAGGATATATAAACTCGTAAACGCTAATAATAAGAGAGTATATATGGTAATAGGAGAGAGAGAGAGAAGATTCAATGTCATGGCACGTCAAACGTTTCTTGAAAAACAAATACTCACACAATCATGTAGAAAATTTAATTATAATACGTAAATTTCTTAGAACAACAAGTTTAGAAGAAAAATTTATATAAACTGAACAAGGAAAACACCAAATGAAATAAAACACAATTTTTTTTATCGTCTACTATGCGCTTCTCTATCTCCCTCTTTCACTATATAGGAAACAGAATATATATATATATATATATATATATATATTATTTTTTATTTTACAGAAAGAAAGAATGAATGATAGGAATTTTAAGAATTATTTGACTGTTTTCATTTTTTAAACGTTGAATGACCAACAAACATCCATATACCCGAGATCACACCTCTATTTACAAAAGAACATATCCAAAACATACGAGGTCTCGTAACATACCCAAAACTATATAGAAAAACTGTAAGCTGTAAGTGTAAATTGTTACAGAATAGTGTAACAATATAAGAAAAAATTGTACATAAAAACTGTACAAAATGTTTAGAATAAAATTATTAGTAAAATTTTTAATAAAGCTGTTATGATTGGTAAATTTTAAAGCTGTATATTCGTACAATTTTGTAAAGTGGTTACCATTCAATACCATGATAAGAAATAAAATGATTAAACAACAATGTACATTAAAAAACTGAAAGGAATCGAGGAAAGTGCAAAGTATCCATATTTGTATTGAATGTGTATTGAATGTGAGACTGATTTAATTGATTGAAGCTAATTTTTATCCATATTTTAGGAGGATAATACATGGAAAGTATTCTAAATATCATCCATGATCAACTAGAACCTTTTAACAATCTACTCATCATTATTCAAAACCAACGAGAAAAAAAGAAACAAATCCCACAAATGAACCAAAAAAAAGGAAGAAATAAAGACGTAAGTATAAAAACATAGTGAATCTTTGGCCTAATGGTTAGATAAAAAAAAATGTCGTGGTCGAGTGGCCATCAATGTAATTATTAGCGTGTTATTTCTACACACCATCCTACTACTCATATATAGTACTAGTTTTTTTTCTTCTCTTATTAGAACTTCTTATATATACTTTACTAGTTGGCCACTCAAAAATTGAAAGTTGCCCTAAATGTGAGGACTTCTTCTACTTTTTTTCTTATCTCCGCTTTGTATATTTTAGTAGCAAATGAACATAAGAAGTAATTTAATACGGTTAAGACTTAAGACTATTTCATTTGTTCCCATTCCCAAAAAGGTAGTGATAGCCCATCAACCATCTCTGAGATGCTTTGTGTATTAATAGTAGTAGCATTCACCGGCAAATCAACATTGTTTCCTCCTGAATGTGAAGTTTCTGGTGAGGTTGATATTGTAACACGAGATGATGTCTCCACTCTATTGCTAGGAACCTTTCTCTCGATCCCATAAGCTTCTGTGGGACGTCTGTCAAAGGCCCTCGAGCTTCCTGACTTTATGTAGATTCGACAGATACTGAATTCGTTCCTCAGCTATATTGAAATAGCAACAAACTTTGTTAAAACCTTTTCTGATCAAGAAAGATTAACATTTTTTTCTAATTAGACACTAACGTATGCATCTTAGGATGGTAGAAAACTATAAATTCGATGAAATTAATATATATAAACCAATAGAGAAAAATATGCATGATGCATGATATTTTTTGGTTTTTT